>NW_007728440.1:0-28972 GCF_000696425.1 Galeopterus variegatus | reverse complement strand
TACAGAAAGAGACATAGGTGGGATTATAGTTTAACAGTATAGGATGGTAACTTAAAGTGAAACAAGCCAGATGACATTCCAGTAAGGCAATTAAGTGGTCTTATCAACACATGCTTGATCTTAGCAAACATTCCTTCTTATGGCAATTTCTCAGTATCTTTACATAACAATCAGTAACTAGTCTGTCTTTGAGCCAGCAACCTGCTGTGCCACAATTCTTATCTTACAACAGAGACTTATAGCCTGAGGAAAATTTCCAGTCCTCCACAAGGTTAATATTTGAAACTGCAAGACTTTGGAAAACCAGGCCCTGTGAAGTACATATGCTTTATAGTATATCCCACATCTTTTGGTGTCTTCTTTAATTTTTTTCAGTACTGGTTTGCTGTTCTCATTGTAGAGATCTTTCACCTCCTTGGTTAAATTGATTCCTAGGTATTTTGTTTCTTTTGTGACAATTGTAAATGTGCTTACTTTCTTTATTTTTCTTTCTGTTAGTTCATTATTTCAGTATATAAATACGACTGACTTGGGGGTGTTTATTTTGTATCCTGCAATGTTACTGAAGTTATTAACCAGGTCTAGGAGTTTTTTGATAGAGTCTTTAGGTTTTTCTATATATAGTGTCATGTCATCTGAAAATAAAGACAGTTTGACTTCATCTTTTCCAATCTGGATTCCCGTTATTTCTTTCTCTTGCCTGATTGCTCTGGCTAGTATCTCCAGTACTATTTTAAATAGAAGTGGTGAGAGTGGGCATCCTTGTCTTGTTCCTGTTCTTAAGGGAACATTCCCCATTCATAGTGATACTGGCTGTGGGTTTGTCATAGATGGCTTTTATCATGTTGAGATAGTTTCCTTTTATACCTAATTTGTTGAGAGTCTTTATCGTGAAGGGATGTTGAATTTGGTCAAACACTTTTTCAGCATCTATTGAGATATCATATGGTCTTTGTCCTTGAGTTGTTGATATGATGTATCTCATTTACTGACTTTTGTATGTTCAACCACCCTTGCACCCCTGGGATGAATCCCACTTGATCATGGTGTATAATTTTTTTAATGTGTTGCTGTAGTCTGATTGGTAATATTTTGTTGAGGATTTTTACATCTATGTTCATCAAGGATATTGTCCTGTAATTTTCTTTATTTGTTGTGTCTTTATCTGGTTTTGGTATCAGAGTTATGTTGGCCTCATAGAATGAGTTTGGAAGAGTAGCTTCTGTTTTAATTTTTTGGAATAGTTTGAGGAGAATAGGTACTAACTCCTCTTTAAAAGTTTGATAGAATTCAGCTGTAAAGCCATCTGGACCTGGTCTTTTCTTTGTTGGAGGATTGCTGATTACGACTTCAGTCTCGTTGCTTGTTATTGGTCTGTTTGGGTTTTCTATCTCTTCTTGTTTCAGTCTGAGTAGTTTGTATGTGTCTAGAAACTTATCCATATCTTCCAGATTTTCATATTTGTTCATACAGATGTTTATAATAGTCTCCAATTGTTCTTCATATTTCTGTGGTATTGGTTGTAATGTCTCCCTTTTCATTTTTGATTTTTGTTATTTGGATCTTCTCCTTTCTTTTTTTTTTGTTTGTTAACTGAGCTAATGTTTTGTCTTTTTTATTTATCTTCTCAAAAAAACAACTTTTTGTTTCATTTTTCCATTGTTTTTTGGTCCTCTATTTCATTTAGTTCTGCTCTGATCTTAATTATTTCTTTCCATCTACTACCTTTAGGTTTGGATTGTTGTTGTTTTTCAAGTTCTTTGAGGCATAGTGTTAGGTTGTTTATTTGAAGTCTTTCTGTTCTTTTGATGTAAGTGTTTATTACAATAAATTTACCTCTTAGCACTGCTTTTGCAGCATCCCACAGGTTTTGGTATGACATATCTTTATTTTCATTAGTTTCAGGAAATTTATGGAGAAATGTGGCCTGATTTCCAAGATTTGCCTTTATTTCTGAGAATCAGGGCAAATTATATAATTTATCATTAGCCTTCCCGCCTCTATTATTACCCATGTGGAAGCAGGTTAAAGGGACAGAGCTTTAGGGATAGATTCAGAAAGGAACAAGTGGTTAATATGGGTGTCTATGTCTATGTGCACCATGATCATGTCTTGACCTGTGGTTCTGAGTGTGTGTGTGTGTGTGTGTGTGTGTTGGGGGATTGTGCATGTGCATGTGTGTGTATGCATGCACAAAAGCTGTATCATAGCATATGGAGTTAGTTCCTACCCTTCAGCCCTCTGTGTGGTACTGAGGTTGGGGCTGGGGTGGGAGGTGGGAACAACTTCACTCTGATAGATGAAGACTCCAGTCTTTATTTCCTGGCTTTTCTTGGCAGATTTACCTAAGCAATGACACTCTGGAGAGGGTTTCAGCTTCCATTTATTTGCCTAAATCACTGAGGAGGAGACTTAACAACTTACAGACCATCTTGTTTAATTTCTTTGGCCAGACTTCACTGTTTAAGGTAAGTTCTTGCTTCTGGCAACTGTGACGAACTGATATATGATGACTCATTGTAATTACGAACTTTTCCTATTTTCATGATGTTCTGTTTATTTTAGAATGTTCTCTATGATTGCACACGTCTTCCAGCACAACCCCTGGCCATCAACATGACCCAATGTCTACTTTAATGATGTTCTACAGTTTTTAATTTTCACAGATTTTCAGCTTTAGTGGGGACCTTAAGGATTATCTGGTGACCAAACAGAGACCTCGAGATGTTTGAAAGCCAGAAAAGAACAGCAAGTTCTGCCGATGAAATGCTGTTTCGGTTTGTCCGTGCTTTCCTCCCAAGTCTACCCTGGCTCCTCAAAGCCTATGTGCCCAGTCTTTTGGGCCAATTGGTTTGAGGCTGGGTGGTGTCCAGCAGGACCCTTGCCTGTAGGCATGTGTTGCTTCTTCTAATCGCTTCCATAGAAGCTTCTCTGAGGGCTCCAGTCCTCAGCCACTATGAAACAAAGGCAGATGACATGGTGCTGAAGAGCAAGGACTAAGGGACCAGGCTGGCTGAATTTAAAACTGGCTATGCCATATTCTACATGTGTGACCTCGGGCAAGTTACTCAACCTCCCTGTGCCTTAGTCTTCTCCTATGTGAAATACAGTAATAATAATAATACCTCATAAAGCTATTAAAGGATTAAAGGAGTTAATACATATAAAGTGCTTACAATATTGCCTGACATATAACAAGTACCATGTAAGTGCTTGCATTGCTGTTATTATTATTCTATCTTGGGTCTCTGCCTGACAAAAGGCCCATTTTTTTCTGGCCATCCTATCTCATATAGTTGTTGGAAAAACATAATCAGAGTCTGCATGAAGTTGATGGTGATGAACACTATTAATTGTTAATATTTACAATAATTGTCTCATCTTCTTCTCGTGAGAAACCGAGACTCAAAGAAGTTAGGTAATTTTGCCCAAGGTCACACAGCTAGGAAGTGGCATAACTAGGAATCAAACCCAGGCATTCTGACTCCAAAGTCTATGTATTCATGAGGTCAATACATTAACTTGCCCAGATGTGTTTGCATTTCTAAACAGGCTATCCAAAGGAATGAATTTCTTTCTTTTTCTTTTTTTAAAAAATTTTATTTTATTTAGTCAATATACAGTGTGGTTGATTATTGTGGCCCATTACCAAAACTCACCCTCCTGCCACACCCCCCTCCCTCCAACAACCTCATATCTGTTCGCTTGTCATATCAATTTCAAGGAATTGTAATTGTTGTGTTTTCTTCCCTCCCCCACCCAGGTTATTTGTGTATTTATTTATATATTTTTAGCTCCCACAAATAAGTGAGAACATGTGATATTTCTCTCTCTGGGCCTGACTCGTTTCACTTAATATAATTCTCTCTAGGTCCATCCATGTTGCTGCAAATGGCAGTATTTCATTCTTTTTTATAGCAGAGTAGTATTCCATTGTGTAGATATACCACATTTTCTGTATCCACTCATCTGATGACAGACATTTGGGCTGGCTCCAACTCTTGGCTATTGTAAATAGTGCTGCAGTAACATTGGAGAACAAGTATACCTTCGACTTGATGATTTCCATTCCTCTGGGTATATTCTCAGCAGTGGGATAGCTGGGTCATATGTTAGATCTATTTGCAATTGTTTGAGGAACCTTCATACCATTTTCCATAGAGGCTGCACCATTTTGCATTCCCACCAACAATGTATGAGAGTTCCTTTTCCTCCGCAACCTCACCAGCATTTATCATTCATGGTCTTTTGGATATTAGCCGTCCTAACTGGGGTGAGATGGTATCTCAGTGTGGTTTTGATTTGCTTTTCCCAAATGCTGAGTGATGTTCAGCATTTTTTCATTTGTCTGTTGGCCATTCACATATCTTCCTTTGCGAAGTGCCTATTTAGCTCTTTTGCCCATTTTTTAATTGGGTTACTTGTTTTTTTGTTGTAAAGTTATTTCAGTTCCTTGTATATGCTGGATATTAATCCTTTGTCAGATGTATATTTTGCAAATATTTTCTCCCACTCTGTTGGTTGTCTTTTAACTCTGTTAGTTGTTTCTTTTGCTGTATAGAAGCTTTTTTTGTTTGATATAATCCCATTTGTTTATTTTTCCTTTGGTTTCCTGTGTTTTTGAGGTCATATCCCTGAAGTCTGTGCCCAGTCCTACTTCCAAAGGAATGAATTTCTAATGGTCATATATTTATAGAATTTTTTGGGGAAAGGTTGTACTGGGCCAACTAGAAATGTACCATATACTCATGCTATGTACCAACTCAAATATACCACATCACTTCCAGCTATGTCTGTAAGACTTTCTATTCCCCTGGAATTCTCTAGCTGCTCCTCTCTCTATTGAAATTCTATTTGTTCCTGTGGGCTTAGCTCAAATTCCACCCAGGATACCTGCCTGCAGTTAGTGAGCACCTCCTTTCCTCACTGCCTTCCGGACAAAATTTTTAGTGGGCAAAAATTTTTAATAAAAATTTAAAATGTGGTCCATAACACTTGGCCCTTTTGATGAACTTGTAATTTCTCTGTATCATCTGAGATGCCATTATTTTGGTCTTAATTTCTCTCCTTTCTTCAGAGGTCTATGCTTAGCTCATAGAATAAGAGGGAAAATTGCCTTGCATAGATTTCACAGTTAATAAGTAATTTTTATTCACTAAAATCTTCCATTGAAAGAGATTAAAGAACTTTGTCAAAATGAGCCTCTGGACGTCACTGGCCTGCCATCAAATTCAGAGTTGGAAAGTCCCTTATATCTCATGGTGCCCCATCCCTCATGTTACCAATGAGGACACTGAGATCTAGAAAGTGAAATGCACTTGCTGAAGGTGACACAATTTATTCATTTGTTCACTCAACTATTTATTCATTCAGCAAATAATTATTGAATTCCTACTATGTGTCTTACATGGTGCTGGATGCTTGGGATACAATGCTGAGCAAGAGAAACATGGTATCTGTCCTTATGGAACTTAGAGTGTGATGGGGGGGGACAGAGACCTAAAAGTTCTAACATTGAAAGGGGTAACCCAAGCCTGGGATCTGTGCCACTAGTTGCTGGGGAGTGAGTACTTATAAGAGATGCCACCCTTATTGTTGAGTTCCCAAGTCTCACAACCTTGCTTTTGAACTGCTTCCTCTTACATCTTTTGATCAAAATCTTAGCAGTCATTACAACATATTACCTTAAAAATTGTTGATAAGACACCACTCTTAGGCAAAATGTACCTTCTCCTCCACCCCTCCACTAGCTGCAGTTCTCAGGAAGAGAGACAAAGCACGAGGCAAGTACAATAAGGCACTGGGGCTCTGGGCACATGGAAGGGGGCTCCCAGTCTCATCTGGGAGATCAGCAAACAGCTAGTGTAAGAAAGTCCTCAGCTGAACCCTGAGGTTGAGTAGGAACTAGAGGATAAAAGAGGGTGAGAAGAAGGAGGGAGAAGGGTTTCAGGGAGAGGGAACAGCTTGTGTAAAGTTTCAGAGGTATAATAGGTAGAACTTGAGGCTAGAGTGCAAAAGATGGAGGGGTGGGGAATGATTTAGTTCCTTTCCTGGCATGGCCACCATTTGTAGGAAATGAAGCCAGAGAATGGGTTAATTAAATCCTGGGTCATTTGGCCTTTTCTTTACAGAAAACTGTACCTCTTAGACTCAGTTGGGAGGGTAGTTAGATATTACGCAGTCCACACTCTTTCCTCATGTCACCAGTGGCCCAGAAAGGGGAGGAACTTTGGAGGAACAAGATGGCTCAGGCTAGCACTTTGCTTTGTGAGTGTCAGCAGGGCCCTTTCCACCCTATCTTACTGCCCCTGAGGATTTCTGTGGGAAAAGGATCAGTGCATCATCAGGCTGGCTTTGGATGAACAGAGCAGGTCAGGAACAAGGAGTAGCTTCCTAGTGGAGCCCAGGTTGCATTCACAATTACCCAGTTATACTGGTTGTGGGGCTCAGGTATGGAAGGGAGTGGGGACTGTGCACTATTTCTTCAGAAATATGAAGCTTGGCATCTTCTAAAAGTGGCCCAGCAGGCTCTTCAACGAACATCATGTAGGCTCATCTCCTCTAGGCTTTCTTGGCAAATCCCCAGAGGACTCGCTTCCTCTCCATCCTGTCTTGCCCTAGCCCTATCTCTGCTCTTTTCCCATGTGCCCGAGAAGAGGCAGGCTCCCAGGTGTTTTTTCTCCTGGAGCCTAACCTGTGATATTTTGGCCCTGTTAGTTAGGAAGCCCTAAATCTCAACAGGGGATTCTAGTTTGTTGCCTTTAAATCAATATTTATTGAGCATCCCTGCCCTGCCATTCACTAGCTGTGTGAACTTTGTTCAAATAGGCATTGAGTCTCTCCAAGCCTCAGTTTTTTGAAAAATACCTATATGGTTTCAGTGAGGACTGAAGCCAGTATGTGTGTGGAAAGCACTTAGCAAAGTAACTGGCTCACAGTGGGCATGGGATAATACCTGCTGTGTGCTAGGCCGTGGGGGAAACACTAGGACACACAACGCATGGGCTTTGGCCTTTGAGCTCACAGTCTTCTACGGAGATGATTGTCCTCAAAGACTTGTTCTAAGCTGTATGTTGATCAGCCTGCTTCCATCTCTAGTGAGGATAGAACAAGAAGTGGTTTATAACTAACCCATGATGGATTTAGGTTCCTTATATGGGGGGTAAGTAAGGATGGTTGAGGGTTAGAACCGGGATAAGTTGTGAAATGTCAGGATCCAGAGAGTTATCAAAATAGGGAGTAGTTTCATTTTGCTGCTAATGCCGTACTGAGTAGCAAGTGCAAAATCAATGCTTGTTATATAAATATTTGGATATATGGATGGATTAATAAATTGTTTTACCTTGATGTAATTGAGACCTTATATGAAGACAGGAGATGAACTGAATGACCTCTGAGAGCTCATTCTTAGCTTGTGATTTTATTTTTCACATTTCTGTACCTACTGCTGAGTGTAGCACTTCAAAATTCTAGGCTGATTACTGATATTTAAGAAATTAGAAATTAAGGACCTGAACTCCTCTTCTTTATGTTTCATCCACAGACCAAAAATGGCACTAAAACATTAGCCACATATGTTGTGAGTGCCAGCGTTTCAGATGTGTCCATTCAAAACTTGGCTGACCCAGTGGTTATAACTCTGCAGCATATTGAAGACAACAAGTAACATATCTATTTCCATCACAGAATAAAATGGCCTGGAATCCCTTCGTGATTTTCCTGTTAAAAATAATTGGCTAATTAACAGATGTGATACTAAGACTTAATGAAGATTGTCTCAATTCAGGTAGCAGAGGTGTGTTATAATTGGGGCCTTCTAGAAACAATGCCTTTTCTGAAAGGGATAGTGAATGGTGAGCAGATTGAAAGGGCAGTGACTGGGGACAGGTGGATCTTTTTCTTTTGGTTGTCGCATCACACCAAATGACATTTAATTCCATTTAATGTTGGGTGAGGCAAACAACTTCATTCGAAATAAATGAACATTTGTATTCTTTGAATTTCCATGAAGAGCATTAAAATGTGTATTAATTATCACCAAAGGACTAAAACCATAGTCATATGGTATAACATAAGGTATATATTACTAACTGATCAAATTTAGCCTTAGTATAAGAATGAATTACTATTCTATGCTTTGATGTTAATATATGTCCAGTATGGAGTCTCAATGGCTTCCTTCACTCCCAATCTAAAAGACTATATGGTACAACATATTTTTCACTGCTTTTGATTCTAGAGGAGAAGAGGAGGGGCTGGCCAGTTAACTCACTTTGTTAGAGCATGGTGTTGATGGGAAGAAGAGAAGGAAGAGTGGGAGAGGGAATTTTAAAAAACAGATACCAAATGTAACATGTGAGATTTGTAATCTCTCTCAATTTGGGCTGTGGCTACAGCTCTCCAATCATCCCCAATAATTAATTGCTCCTTGCCTCCAGTTTCCTGGAGACTGCAGGATCTGGAGAGGCCTTTGGAATGCTCAGTAGGCCTGATAAGGCAGCAGCTCAGTGTTGTGCCCATGAGCTTGTCTCAGCTGCGAACCCCAAATTCCAAAGCTCCATGAGGAACACCTACCACACATCAGTCCCGCAATCACTAATCACAGCCTCCTCCTGGGCCTTGCATCAGGAGAGCATACCAGATCCACATGCAGTGACATTGCTGTTTTCTCACTTGTAAATCCAGAGTTAGATGGGGTTAGTATTAAAACCAACTCACAAATGTCTACTGTTTGAAAAAATATTGAGAAGAAAACACTTGTGTGTATTCGTCAATGTGTGCTAACTGTCACAAGAAAAGATGTTTACCTCTGATTTCTTTTTTGTCGGGATTATGATCAAGTTCACTGTGCCTTTTGGGATTTTGAGAATAACAGTAAGTATTTTTCTTAGCAAGCTTTGATTTTGTCCCAGACCATTTTCCTATTTGGCAGTTGGATTGGAGGGTGTCATCTTAAAGTTACTGTCTTGTCAAACCCTACTGAGCACTCTGAATGACCTAGATATGGGATATTACTTTTATGTCACATCAGGACATGAGAATTAATAAAAACTTTATCAAAGACGCTTATTTGAGAAATCAGAAAAATCACACAACTCAGGGGTAAGCAAAGTTGGAAGAAAGAAATTTGGAAGGCCCAGTGCAGAGTAGCCTTGATTTGTTTGAAGAAAGTTGAGGAATGATCACCTGGGTCTTTATCTGTGCTTTTCCACAGAAATTTGCAAAGTCTGCTATCTCCTTTCCCCTTTCTCTCCTCACCTCTTCTAGACTGACTGTGTAACATTGGGTAGGCCATTTATCCTCTCTGGGCCCCAATCTTTTTAACTTTTCACTGAGGAGATGAGACTTCTTGGTTGGTCTCTAAGGGTCCTTCTTGCTTACATAAGTGTGGGTCTTTGGGGACAGTAAGAGAAGAGGTTTGGGATGGTTATTGCTGAGTGGTTTTTTTTTTAATTTTTTTTGCTTTGTTTTCCTTTTTAACTATTTTTTATTGATTATATATTTGTGAGGTACAGAATCAAATATCAATACATGTGTGCAATATGTGGTGATCAAATCAGGATAATTAGTATACTCATGTTTACAAAACGTAATCAGTCTTTGTGACCCTTAACTAGTTTCTCACCAGTCCTCCTGCTATCTCCACTGGAGTCTCCAGGGATATTGCCAAATCTCAGAGAATTCCCACACAGATTTTGAATTCCCCTAGAATTTCAGTGGTGGCTACCTGTGGAAGCTTTGCCTGGGAACTTCCCTTTTTCAGTCCTTGGAATTCTGGGAGAAAAGAGAAATTCTCTTCCCATTTGGCTTCCTGGGGTATAGGGGTATTTCTGACACACAGAAATAACTCTTCCTGGTCCCCTCCATGTCTCCCAAGATAAGAATCCTATAAAGCAATGAGCTTTGTTCCCCACAGCCTCATTAAGTTGATCTCTGTGTTCATAAATGCCAATTGCGGGCCGGCCCGGTGGCGCACTTGGTAGAGTGCGGCGCTTGGGAGTGCGGCGGCGCTCCCACCGAGGGTTCGGATCCCATGTAGATACCGATCTGCTCACTGGTTGAGCGCAGTGAGGGCACGACACCGAGGGTTGCGATCCCGTTACCGGTCACGAAAAAAGACAAAAAGGGAAAATAAAATAAATGCCAATTGCTGGGCTCCACTCAGGTAGCCCTTTGCCCCTACCACTTTGCTCCTTGGATTCAGAACCTCTGTGGAGTCACTTCAGAGTGAGAAATTATGACCACACTTAGCTTTCTGCCCTGGGATAATCCCTCTAGTTTAGTGCCACCCTGGATGTTCTACTCTAAATCTTGTCTAGTACCTAAGATCTACATGTTATGGAGGTGGGGGGGTGCTCTAGAACCCTGAGTATGCTCAGGACAAACTAGGCAGGTGTCAAGTAGACCAGGGGCTCTAATTTGCCCTAAGGAGCTCCAGACCATGATCTGGCGTGGGTGCAAAGCACTTGAGGCCATTTGAATTCTGGGTTGAACTGGTTGTTTCACATGTCTATTCCAGTTCCACTGAGTAGGCTCAAGTGTCAGCCTATATTCCACAGATCCATGTTCTTCAAACAATTCTAGATCTGCTTGTTTCCTATTTGTTGGCTACTTTAAAACGCAGTCTCTGCTCTGTCACTCCGGCATAATGGCAGGACTTTTATTCATGATTCAAGTCTGTCCTAATCTGTAGAGGTATGGTACAAAAACAGGAAAAGTGACAGCCAAAGAAGTTATGCCATTTATGAAGTCCCCTAAAAGTCAATTTAGACTATTAGGTTTAATTTAATTAAAGTGTTCAGTTATACTGCTATCTTGCTGTCTTAACAAACAATGCTAATTATAACAGATTTCTGGATGGTGCATGTAATAAAAAGTTAAACATTCCTGAGAAAAACAAAATTGCTTTGAAATTCCCTTCTGTCTCTTGCAGATGGGCTAGGTGGATGGGATGTATCAGGCTGTAAAGTAAAGGAAACAAACATAAATTACACAATCTGTCAGTGTGACCACCTCACCCATTTTGGAGTCTTAATGGTGAGTTGTCTCTTAATTACTTCTCAATAAAATTTTGACAACTTTTGTAAGATTACAGACCAGTAATATATGTGTGAACTAAGTTATGGAAAAATGGTATGCAAATGGAAAAGAGCACCCCTTTTTTCATTCAAAGTAGAACTGATTGAAACAAATATTTATTTATCTTTCCTTATAAAATTAATACCTGCTCCTCAAATTTCAAACAATACAGAAAAGGCCCCTGTAATCTCCCTCCCAAGAGATCACCACCATTGACAGTCTGGTATGTATATTCATTTAGATTCCTTTCCTTTGTTTATATTAATGTACGTTTTTGTTTTGTAAAAGTGGGATCAAATTATTCATACTGATTTTACCTCTTACTTTTTTTTCACCTAATAATATATAACTTTCATACAAATGTGTATCTATCTACCTCAATTTTTTGGATACCTTTATGGTATGTCATTGTGTGAATTTAACACAAAGTAACCAATCCCTGATAAGTGGACATTTTAGCTGTTACTGTTTTTCTCCGTTATGAACATTGCTGTAATACGCATTCTTATTTATTTATCTTCAAACACTGGTGTAAATATTCCAGTAGGATAAATTGACAGAAGTAGAATTGCTGGGTTAAAGGGTATGATCATTAATTTTTAAAAAATTTAATAGTTATTGTCCAAGTTGCAGTGTATGAAAGATGTATTTTTAAAAGACTTGTAGTACTTTGAGATAAAAATCAAAGTGCAACATATCAAAATTTATAGGATGCAGGGCTCATGCAGTGCTTAAAGGAAAATTTATACTTGTGGACACCTATATTAAAAATAAGATAATTTCCACACATTTGTGAATTTTCTAAATTTCCTTCTGACATTTTGGTCAGAGAACATATTTTCTATTATCTTAGTCTTTTTAATTGTATTAAGATTTGTTTTGTGGGAAAAAAAAAAAGACTCACATGACTTAAGCTAACAAGAGTTATCTGATCAATTCAAATTCCCAGGCTTAAAGCCTCACAACATCGTTAACTCTTCTAGTTAATTTCTTATGATCCTCCCTAACATTGGAACTTACTGAGTTTTCCTTCCAAATGGCTCTCAAATGTGTCCCTTCTTCTCTATCCACACCTCAATACTTCCTTAGTGCTCTTGGATTACTTTCTTATATACTGTTATATGAATGTGTTATGTGTAAGTTGTTTCTCCAGCTAGTGCTAAGCTCTTTGAGGGCTGAGAATCTGTTTTACATTACTTTCTTGTTAAAAACCATATCTATTCAATAAATAAGAGGTGCTCAACTGATACTTGTTGAATTGTAAGAATTTTGTTTAGCTCCCTCTGAATTGGCTAGATCATATACTCAGAGTCAAAAGTCCAGGGTTCATGTTCTGTCAGTAACTAGCTATGTGATCTTGGTCAGGTTGTTTCATTTGTTTGGACTTTAGATTTTTTTTCTGAAATGTGAATTATTGGAGTAGACCAGAGTTTCTCAACCTTGGCACTATTGATATTCTGGTCAAATAATTCTTTGTGTTGGGGGGCTGTTCTGTTCATTGTAAGATGTTTAGCAGTATCCCTAGCCTCTACCCACTAGATGCTAGTAGCACCTTCCTCAGCTGTGACAACCCAAAATGTCTCCAGACAATGCCAAATGTCCCTGTGGGAGGGGCAAAATTTCTCCCAGCTGAGAACTAACCAGAGTAGACCAGTGCCTCTTAACCTTTTATGAGTCGTAACTCTCTATAACCATTTGATGAAAGCTATGAACCTTCTTCCCAGATAAGTGCACACATATATTCAAATAATTTCGCATGTCATTTCAGGTCTTTTATAGCCCTCAGATTAAGAAATCACTACACTATGTGATTTCTAAGGTCAATTTTGCCTCTTAATTTTGTGAAATTTATTTAAGGTTTAAGGAAATGGAATTTTTTTTTTTAATGTCCTGGGTAGTGTTTTAGGACGCTCAGTTCAGATGATGATTCACTTTGCATCCCAAATTCACATCTATTAGTAGCTTGGTTATATTTTAAGTGTGGAACATGTTAATGACAGTAAAAGCAAGGACTAAATGTTCTTCCAATGCTATTAAATAGCTCTCTGTGCCCTGTACACAGTAAGTCGCACTAGGCATACTCAACAAACAATATATGGTTTTACCATATATACATCCACATAATCTGGCTTTATAAGAGCTGTAGCAGAGATGTCATACGTCCTGGGAACCTCCTGTTAGTGAGCACTGGAAACATTTTGCCATAAATTTACTCTGGCAAATGTATAAAATACAACCCATTGCATTCCCTAGGATTTATCCAGGTCTACAGTGGATGCAGTGAATGAACGAATATTAATGTTTATAACATATGTTGGATGTGGAATTTCCTCCATTTTCCTGGGAATTGCAGTGGTGACATATATAGTTTTTCAGTAAGTTGATACAGACTTGCTCTGAGTAAGTTTAATTTGGTTTGATGGATGCTGTTGTCATTGTACCTTATTAATTTCATGGACAAATCATAATAGGAACAGGTCATATCCACTAGATATTAAGTAGACAGGTTATAAACAAAACAAAACAAACATGTCTCCTCTAAAAACAATAATTTAATTAGATTTTTAGAAAGCAAGATGGGTGGGATAGGAAAATATTTCTCTCCTAGGATACAAAAACACTAACCGTAAAAGAAAAAAATAAGAAGTTTTTAAAATCAAAAGGCACAATTAAGATAGAGAAAAAGTAGACCACAGATTGGAAGAAGATATTCACAATGCATATATCTGATAAAGGACTTGTATGCACAATATATAAAGAACTCTTATAAATGAAGAAGCAAAAGACAGACAATACAATTTTAAAATGAGCAAAAAGATGGGCACCTCACAAAAGAGGATATCCGTTCTTAACTGTAACCTTTATCCAAATTGCCGATAAGCATATGACAAGGTTCTTAATATCATTACTCATGAGAGAAATACGAATTGAAACTACAATTATGTACTTGTATGCACTTACCAGAATTAAAATTAAAATTACTGACAATAGCAAGTGTCATCGAGGACGTAGAAAAACAAGAACTCAAATTGCTAGTGGGAATGTAAAATGGCACAGACACGTTGAAAAATTCTTTGGCAATACCTACTAAAGATAAATATACATCTAGCCATTGACCCAGAATTTCACTCTTACGTATATACTCAAGAGAAATGCGTGCATATGACCACTGAAAGATATGTGCAAGAAAATTCATAGCAGCTTTGGTCATAGTTGCCTCAAATTAGAAACAACTATACATTAACAGTTGGCTGGATGAATAAATTGTAGCATATTCATAAAATGAAATGCTATATAGCAGTAAAAAGAATGAACTACTTCTATACAATAAAATGTAATATCTAAATTTCATAGAGACAGAGTTGAGGAGAGGAAACCAGAGAAAGAAGAGATAATACTATATAGTTTAATTTATATGAAGTTCCAAGTACAGGCAAAACTAAATCTATGGTGATAGAAGTTAGAATATTGATTGACTCTGATGGGGTTTATTAAATGGTAGAAAGCACAAAGGAGCCTTCTGAGGTGTTGAAAATATTCTACCTCTTGATCTGGGTAGAGGTTCCACAGGTGTATACATATGTAACGATTCATCAGGTTGCATTCTTAAGATTGGTGCACTTTGCAATTTACCTCAGTTTAAAAAAAACACATTTACACAAAATGAAAAATGCAAAATTTAAATCAATAAATATTTAGTAGAAATGTAAAAGAAAGGGAAAAATATATATATATATATTTAATTTGGAAAATACTGGGTCAGTTTTCACATAAAATTGTGATCACTTAGTGAAACTTAAGGCCATATTTTCATGGTGCCAAACGTCGGGATCCTTGGAAATATCCAACTAATTCTACCTGAATTGGTTTCCATAGTCCTCCTGCTATTTGGTAAGATGGAGATCCAGCTTGCTAAAGTAGTGATGATAGATCGTAGTATTTCCTTCTTCCTAAAAGAAAAAAAGAAGAAAGGGGTCTGCTTAGTTGAGAGAGGCTATTATTATTCCTGTTAGGGAAGGTCAATTTATCTAGGATATTTTGACTCTACCTGGAAAGAGGGTGGGGACTCTAAAATTCAGTACATGTAAGGTAAGATGAGTAATTTCATTATAATAGGCAGTTCTTTTATTCTTTCACCTACTACTCAGATAAGACATGGCAATGCTTGATTGAAAAAGAGACCCTACCTTAACATTGTGCTTTTTCTTTTAGCAATATTAGAAAAGATCATCCTTCCAAAATCCTGATCAACCAATGTGCAGCACTGCTAATGCTAAATGTGGTGTTTCTGGTCAGTTCCTGGTTGTCATCCTTTCAGAAGGCAGGACTTTGTATCACAGCCACGGCAACACTTCATTACTTCCTGCTCGTTTCTTTGACTTGGATGGGCCTGGAGGCAGTCCACATGTATTTTGCTCTAGTTAGAGTCTTCAACATATACATTCCAAATTATATCTTTAAATTTTGTCTAGTTGGTTGGGGTAAGTACATCTGCCATTGTCCTTGATGTCTCTGTTTTAAGTCTGTGGGTCTTTCTAATTCTACCTCCATTAGACAAATTATTGGGAACTGAATTCCGTTAAGGTCATAGGTAAGGAATTCAGGATCATCTCACTGGTGTTTAGGCGTGTGTCTCTTTTTCTGCCTATATTGCTCTATAAATTCAACTTTTAACCTATATGGTGGGGAGTTGGTGCACAAATATTTATTGATCACTAGCTTGTATGCTGTGCTAAATGCTGGATCTACAGTACTGAACCTGTCCGATTTTATCCTTCCCTTTACAGAAGTTACAGTCACAACAAATGCCTGTAACAGCTAACACGTAGGTAGCCCTTACGTGTGCCAGATGCTATTCCAAGTGCTTTACATACTCATTTAATCGTCACAATATCTCTGTGGGATAGGTTCCATAGTTATTCCCATTTAACAGATGAAGACACCGAGGCACGAGAGATTAGGAAATTTGCCAAAATTCACACAGCTAGTAAGCGACACAACTGGGATTTGTTTTGTTTATTTTTTTTATTGTAACATAGTTGATTATATATACCTGTGGGGTACAGTGTTGAATATCAATACCTGTGTGCAATATGTGATGCTCAAATCAGGATAATTAGTATATTCAACATTTTTCATGGCCCTTTAAACCAGGGCCCTTTTGTGGCCCTTGAACCAGGGAGTCTGCCTCCATAGTTTGGACTTTTAACCTCTTTGATCTTGCCATATTGTTTAAGGAACAGGGAAAGGACTTGAAATGGGTGAAAGGGTGCTGGTCAGCCACGACTTGACTCTCACCATACTTCATGACTGTGACTATCCCTGCTGCCCCTG
The DNA here is from genome assembly GCF_000696425.1 of Galeopterus variegatus. Taxonomy (NCBI): domain Eukaryota; kingdom Metazoa; phylum Chordata; class Mammalia; order Dermoptera; family Cynocephalidae; genus Galeopterus; species Galeopterus variegatus. The sequence goes on along the minus strand of NW_007728440.1, from coordinate 12,559 downwards.
GAAGAAGCCAGGAATAGAGCTCAGTCTGGATATTTCTGAATATAGATGCTATTTCATTGGTTTGCTTTCCTGTATTCCTAACTGACATGGTCAGCTCAGCTCCTTTCCCCTCCCTCTCCTTTGACTATTCAAAACAGATTTGGGGTTCAGATAAGGTGTTGGAGGCATAGGAGATGTATATTAAGTAACATACATAGGGTACATATGAAGATAGATTTTTTTTTTTTTTTGTCTTTTGTCTTTTTTCCGTGTCCGGCAACGGATCGCAGCCCTCAGTGTTGCCCCCGTACCGGACCGGGGACCGGCAACGGGATTGCAAGCCTCGGTGTTGCTCCCGTGCCTCGCTCAGCCAGCGAGCGGGAACCGGTCTGTATGTGGGATCCGAACCCTCGGACGGTAGCGCCGCCGCGCTTCCCAAGCGGCTCACTATCCAGTGCGCCACCGGGCCGGCCCTGAAGATAGATTTTATCTTCCACTGCCTTCCGGAAGACAATAGATTCCTAATTAGCTACTCTTCTTTTTAATGAGTTCATTAACATAGTCCATGCTTTCACTGGATACATAGTCAGTGCTATTACCTATGCTAATGTGGGGAGCAAAGACAGGCAAAGACTAAACAGAGCATAATGTGAAAAATCCTTTTAGTATACTTTGGAATTCATCAGAAACCCAGAGTCTAAAGCAGTCAATACACTCCCATTGGTGCCTGGTGTCCCTCATTTTGATTCAACCAGAGGTTGAAAAGTGTTATGGAAGAGGTTTAATGAATAATCCAGAAAGCAGATAAACCGCATATGGCTAATTGTGCAAGGGCTGTAAATGTCACTCAGTCCTGGCCTTCCTTCTCCCTCATCATCACTCATTCTCGGCTTCCCTTTCAGACCCTTCCTCCTTCGCTTGCTCCTTAAATGTTGGGGTTCCCAGCACTCGTTCCTGTCTCTTTGCTCTTCTAATTTGACACACATTTCCTCAGGACGGGGAGAGGCAGGAAAGGCTAAGGCTTGGTACTTGGAGGCAGGAAAACCTTGAGGAGTGTCAAGTACACGCACAAGCCAAGGCCAAGGCCTGACTGGCCTGACCAGTAAAGAAAGAGACGAGCCACTCAGATTAATAATTACTCAGACAGCAAAAGGAGGAGTAGCTAAAAGTACCAGCTCCCAAGTTCTTGTCTCATACGCTAAAAAGAAAGACATCAAAACACAAGAGAACAGATGACAGCTACACGAGTTGTGGGATTCCCTGTTGCTGAGGAGACAGCTCTAAAGGGAAGCTAAGTGGTTTCCAGTGCTGCAGCTCTATTCTGAGGGGGCAGGATACAAAGCCCCACAGCTCCACAGGACCCTGGGAGGTGATGATAACCTGTCTCATGCCAGCCTCCCAGAGGAGATAGGGGGTAAGTGGGAGGTGGCGAGTGGGAGGGAGAGCACCTCCTCACAGGCCTCCCATCTTCTCACATTCGTGGAGGGCCACAGGGCACTCCGCCAAAATTCAGATCAGCTGCAGTCCTAGCCTTAGCCTGTGCGGCCTGTGTGGATACATGCAAGGTCACCAGGGAGCCACTGCTGAACCATTCTGCTGCAGGGAGTTTTGGAGCATTTAAATATTAGACAAATGCAATCAACTATAAAGAAAATAAATATTAGCCTCTGTTTATGTTTGAAGCTCTGCCTTCCTAATGCCAAAGCAACCTGTCGAAAAGGTTTATTCCTTTATTTAAATTCCTGTCCAAGGCAGTGTGTTTGTCCATATATTTTAAATAGCAAACAACCTGTAGGGATATTTTTTTTAAATTATCAAAATGTAAACACAGCTTGAGGACTGCCACACAACTTCCATCCTAAATGTGAAGCCTCCCGCCATCTCTCCCTTCCAGCCTCTAGCGGGTATTTTTTAAAACATCTGCATCATGCTAGGCACTGTGCTAGGTGCAGACTATATGGATTTGAAGGGACTGCCCTTTTATCACAGAATAGGACAGTGGAGGATTTTCCAAGATGCTTGGTACTCTGGAGTTTGGAACAGCTTTGCAAAGTATCTTACAAAACTCCTAAAATGTGTGTTGGTATATGCTCTTAGTTTAGGAGAAATACAATTTTTGGAATAAAGAAATCATTTAAGTTTTGCAAATATACATGAAATTGGATTTTTAAACCTATGTCTATACTCACGTCATGTTTGACTTGTTGACTGAACTGACTGCTTTTTTTATAGTCTGGCCGAATTGACTGATCATTAACTGGTCAATCCAGTCAAAATGTCAAACTACTAATGAGTGTGGAAACAGCTTCCCTGTCAAAGAAGCACTGAAGGCTGCAGCTGATTGCCTGTGCCCTTCCTCTAAGGTGACCTAAACAAAAAGATACTGGGAACTAAGGGGCAGTATTGAAAGGGAGAAAACTTTGGCGGCCCATCATCTGAGAAGAAATGCTTGATGCAAACTTGCATTCTGATGAACTAGATATTTCTATTGCCAAGTTGATTTTTTTGGCATTTGAGCTATTTTTAATAACTAGTGGGCGCTGTATTGGAACCATTAGCATGCTGTTTAGTTTAGCAGATTGGAGAACTCCTGGAAATGTTTAACTTGTAAGAATTCACAAACATTTTGCAAACAATGGTATTTTGATGCCCGCACATCTGTGGCTCATTTAAACAGTGTCTTAATGTATCAACACCCTCAGTCTTTGATCAGGATCCCTCTACCATTACCTAATGGGATGCCTTGGCTTGCTTTCCTACGCTAGGATTCCCAGCAATCATGGTGGCAATAATACTCAGTGTGAAAAAAGATCTGTATGGAACTCTGAGCCCAACGACCCCAGTGTAAGTACCAGCATCTCTGCTTCTCAGGTGGTGGGGCCTGGTCTTGATGCTGGCTTCAGAGAGAGCTCAGCCTCAGCCTTTCTGCCCTAAACACAGTCAAGGCCACACTCATGTAATGGTTATGTGCCTCGGCTTTCTATGACCTTGGGCAACTTACCTTATCTCTTAGTTCTATTTCCTCCTCTGGAAAATGGGGATAGTGTTTGCTCTCAACGTTGTGTGCATGTTAAAATATCATGTATATAAAGTGCTCAGCGTGTTGCCTGTTCCATGGTAAGTGCTACATAACTGGCAGCTATTAAAATTATAAAGCTCACAGGTCATTGGAAATAAGGAGGTGAGTTGGAAAACATTTTCTACCTTTCAACAACAGAGGTCTACCCTGAAGAACACTGCACCGCCTTCCTTTGTAAACTGGCTCAGCTTTGTTATGCTCTTGTTTCCTTTCTTTTTCTTTTTTCTTTTTCTCATTTGATGTGTAAGCCCACCTCTTTGGTTCTTTTAACTATAGCCACAGGAGAGTAGCAATTCATTCCACTCCACTTTTCCAGAACCATCTTTTACAGGCGTGTAGATAGTTAGTACCTTTAGGCTGCATAATCTTATTTTACACTTCTGATCATTTTTTTACTTACTTATATCCATTCTCTTTATTGTTGCCTCTCAAGTTCTCCTCCACTATAGATTTCCTCACCACTGGACTAGAATCGAACGCAGGAGGTCATGCTCCCAAGACTCCCCCATCTTTCATATTGAGATGACAGACTCCAGAGGGTCAAAATTATATTGCCCTTTGAAGCAGATGCTTTCTGATTAAAATTTCTTGTTACCCATTCTTTTTCTTCATTTTCTCTTCCTTTTCTTCTCATCTCCCCCTTTGTCCTTCCTCTTTGCCTGTTTTGTGACTTAAAAGGTCCTCAGTGTCTAATAGTGATTGTTCTTTAAAGATCAAAAACAAAAGCAGAAACAAAACCAGAACAAAATCAACTCCACTCTCCTCCAAAAGAGCCCTTTCATATATGAATCAGTTAGAAAGAGGCAGACTGCTCTAAGAGGTTTTTTTTTTAAATAATTACATTTTCAGGATGTAATTCAGACACATGGTACAAGATCCAAATGTACAAAAGGGTAGAGGATGAAAAGTAAGCCCCACCCCAATCCCTAGCTACCCACTTTCTCTCCCTTCAGGTAATTCTTATTTCCAATTTATTACCAACAATCACATTTGTGTAGGTTATTCTCTTGCACACTTTGTTACCCAGATGGTAGATATACACTGTTTGGCCTTGTTCTTTTTACTTAACAATATATCTTGGAGATGATTCTTTATCCAGACATATAGCTCTGACTCATTTTAAGAGTGTTCTATAGTATTAGACTCTATTAGGGAAATTAAATGTTTTATTTTCACACCTTCTCAACACATACACACACGCACACACACACACACACACACAAACTCACACATTCATGGAAGTATCCACATCAACACGAACAACATGAGCAAAAGGGACTTTCCTGGTTTTAGAAAGAGGTCTCAGCTAAGCTGACACAGTTAAATTAGTCAAATTTGTCTATGTTCAAAAATAAGAGGCAATGACTCCAGTAATTGGAAACGTTATTAAATGAAGTATCTATTCATATGAACCACCGTATATTTCTTCTTTAATAGGAACTGTAGAGTCATTAGTCAATCCAATGGCCAGCGTTGCCTTTTATAGTCCAAATACATCATATTTTAAAGCAGCGCAACTAAAGCTGTCCTCTTTTTGTTGCATTTTCATGAACTCTGATAATCTCATCATTGTTTAATTCAGCATTCAGAAAAGCCATTCACTGCTTATGTCCTTTTACTGTGATATTTATCATGCAAAACAGAATTCATCCTGCGAATAAAAGCTCAGGTGAAAGGTGTGGGGTGAGAGGAGCTACTCCGGGGAAAACACATAATTTGTTTTTCTGTTGTTGAAGAAGAGAATAGTCTCCCAGGAAATTGGACTGAGAGGTTTCTGAATATGTAGGGCAGAAATACCCTGTAGGATTTCTGACTTGGCATTGGAAAGAATCCTGAACTGGGGCTCAGGAGATTGGGATTCTAGTCCCACTGTCAAGTGGGTCCATCTCTCTAGGTCTAGATGTCCTTAGGTGAAGTGAAACTGACTAGGTGATCTTCAGAGTCTCAGGGAAATAGGAGTTTCTGTTTCCCTACCTCACAATAGTCTTCTCTTTTTTGGTTCTTACAGTAGTTGGATTAAAGATGATTCTATCTTTTACGTCTCAGTGGTGGCTTATTTTTGCCTCATATTTCTCACGAATTTCTCCATGTTCTGCACTGTTTTTGCTCAACTGAATTCCATGAAATCCTAAAGCCAGAAGACTCAGCGGAAGATGATCCTGCATGACCTCAAAGGCACAATGAGCCTTACGTTCTTACTTGGCCTCACCTGGGGGTTTGCCTTTTTTGCCTGGGGACCCGTGAGCATATTTTTCTTGTATCTTTTTGCCATTTTTAACAGTTTGCAAGGTAACTGCTGCTTCTTTGCCTTTTCTGTGGCTAGCTAGACCACTGCCAAAGCTTTGACTGCTTTGGAAAACTATCTTACCTATTGGAGACAAAGGAAGAGAAAATACCCCAAGAGGCCTCTGCTCTCAATGAGTTAACAGGCAGCCATTGGAAACATTAGCTAGATGTTAGCCTTCATTAAATGAATACACACCCACTCTCTCTTACTCAGGGATGTAGGGAGAAGACCAGATAGCTGACCCAACTCTACCTCACTGGCAATATCAAACACTGATTGGCAATATTTCTTACAGTATTCATTGCATCAACACATTGTACTTGTAAATGTACAGGTTCACACTTGTGTTGACATTTTGAAGTGCACAATCCTGTTAAACATAGCAATCACTGGACAGTAGAAACATTAAAGTTTTGACTCTGCCTGTGATAGGTATCCTAATACTTTAAAAAAGAAGCTAGGGGGCCGAGCCCATGGCCCACTCAGGAGAGTGCGGCGCTGGGAGCACGGTGGTGCTCCCGCCACGGGTTCGGATCCTATATATGGATGGCCAGTGCAATGTGCTCACTGGCTGAGCGCGGTGTGGCCGGTCACAAAAAGGACAAAAAAAAAAAAAAAAGAAGCTAGGAAATTCTAGAGTCATATAGGAATGAAGGTTAAGAGCAAAGAGCTACGGTGCAAGGTGACAAGCCAAGGTTCTAATTTCAGTTTTGCTACAAACCAACCTAAAAAAGTCACCACAAGTGGTTGAATTAGATGATCCTAAGCTAAGGGCTCTATAGCTCTTCAATCTTCCTATATTTTGATGAAAGGGAACAATCAATGAAGTGATTAAACAGTAGACAAAAGATGACATGAGGGCCGGCCCCGTGGTGCACTCGGGAGAGTGCGGAGCTGGGAGCGCAGCAACACGCCCGCCGCGGGTTCGATCCTATATAGGACTGGCTGAGTACGGTGTGGGTGACACCACACCAAGTTGCGATCCCCTTACCGGTCACGAAAAAGACAATAAAAAAAAAAAAAAAAAAGATGCCATGAGAAGTAAAAGCTAGGGGTCTGCTTAATACACCTCTGAGTAATGGCTGATGCTCATTTTAACCTTATTTGTTCTATTAAAGAATCTTGGGGGGAAGAGGCACACAGAGTCACACTCCACCTCCTACTTTTATCCTCAAGTTTGGCCCAGTCCATTTGGGCTACTGGGGCAGGTTGATAGTCAACTTGGCATTCCATTGAGTTAGGGTTTCCCTTACCACTCTCCACTATTTTTTCATTCAATTATCCCCCTTTTTTCCAAAGTGCAGTCCACCGGTGGTCCCATGGGATGCTCCAGCAAGAAAAGAATTCTGTGGTCAAAGAAGTTTGGGAAATGTGGCAAACTCTCTTCCCCCATTTTTGGAGTGGTACAATATATATCAGCATGGTAAAAGCTCTGAGAAACTCTGTTGGGGGAAAAAAATCTTTAAAATTTTTTAACTTATCATTTTTAAAACCTCAGAACCCTTTATTGTGGTGGTTGTTAACCCCTGAGGAACCTTGAGAAATATGAATTGTTATGCAATTATTATATGCTGGGCCCTTGCAAAGTATTGCAGGAAGGTGCGGGGGGGGGCAACGTAGTATAAAGGCATAGTTTTTGTCCTCATGTCTTATGACTCAAGAAACCATCTTATTTTAGAGCAAAGAAATGGATCAACTGAAACTTTCCATCCCTCCAGATTCTGCCAACCTTACACACCATATTATGGTTGGAATGTAAAAGGACACAAAATGTGTTGTCCTTCCCCCACATGCCATTTTGTTGCTTCTGGTGGTAGGGATGGAATTTTTAAGAACACTCCACACCACTCTCACTTGGTTCCCCTTGAGGCTGCCAGTACTTGGTTGTATCCTAGATTGCTGACTGAGGCCCTGGTGATAGTTCTACACTTTTCCTCTGGGTAGAATTGGCTGGCCCACACTAAGGTACTCCAATTTGGTACTCTACCTGATTCTCTAACCTCAAGAACTAACCAGCTTTGGTGTAGAACGTCCACAGAAGTGGATTAGGAATGAGGCGCCTGTGTAGACATTTTCCTCAGCAGTAACTCTAGGCTTTTCTTTGGCTGAGGAGAAATGGGCTCAATCTGTGGAAAGAGGGGTTAAAGGAAAGCTGACAAAAAATGAGAAAGCAAAGCAGTTTTGAGCTTAAAAAGGGGATGCAGAGTGTTTTCAAAACAGCAAGTTTTCCATTCCTGAGATGGAAGGGGAAAGTAGTATCTAAGCAGATAACCTACAATGGGTAGAAGCAGAATTTAATTGGGTATTTCTTGAAGACTAAAACCAAAGTCCCATACATCCAGCACCAACAGAACCATGTTGTCTCTATCAGATATGCTTTATGTCAATCAAGCACCAAGCGTTCCTAGTCCTGCCTACAAGATAGAACGTGCCATCTTGTAGCAAGGCTATTTTCAGAGCCCTGAGTTTCAAACTCAAGTAACACACACACACACACACACACACACACACACACACAGAGCCCAAGTCACCCCTAAACAAGAATGCAATGAAACAAGTGAACACACTAGCCATTTAAATGACCAGTGTCAAGCTTGCAATTCTGGCCCGAGGGGGTTGGCCCGTGGTCAAGTGGGACAAAATTATGCTCATGATGAGCTGTTTGTGAAGCAGGGATGCACAAATAAAACTGAAGGTGACAAAAACTTGACATCTTCCCTCATGCCTATGTTCTAGTGAGTAAGCAGATCAATCTGTTATTGGAAAGAAAAAGGGAGGGTGTCAGGCGGAGAGGGAGAGCTGGCAGGCAGCTCATTGGAATTCACAGAATAACCTTTAAGTCTGAGAACTAACTCGAACCCATGCAGGAAATCAGAGTAGTAATAGGTGCTTGATGTCACTGTTGCCCCTTGTTCATGCTGAACTTGAGGAGTTTGACCTGCTCAAGACTGGGGTTTGCTTTCATCAGGTTGCTGCACCACCTTCCAGGTGGCTGCTGCTCAGAAAAAGGCCGAACACTGCTGAATTCATTATCACCGTTGTTGGTTACAAATAGAGATAAAGCCCTGGGGAGAGTCAGGGAGGCACGTCACTCCATTTAGCCTCCAGACTGCTGCCTCCCACCTGAAATCAGAAAGTCTCAGGGCTGGGGCCAAGGAACCAAGATCTTTCCGATCCAACTTTCTATCAGGAAAGTTTCTGACAGGAAGTCACTTGCCTCTTCCTGAAACTTTCCACGGACAGAGAGCTCACCATTCCATAAAGCAGAGCATGTAACTTCTGGTCAGCTCTGATTCTACCAGTCTTCCTTACCTGGGGGTAGTACAGTACAGTGGTTAAGACTGCAGGCTCCATAGTCAGACTGCCTGTGTTCAGTCCTGATGCTGCCAGTTCAATATTAGCTCTGTGACCTGGGTCAAGATTACTAGACTTCTTGGACTCCAAGGTCTCTCAACTATAAAAATGAGACTAAAAATAATAGGCACAATGCCTTTTACATGGTTACTATTTGGTAAACACCGGCTGTGATTTCTTACTACAGGGTTGTTCTGTAGCTTCCTCCCATTGCTCCTAGTTCTAACCTGGCAGCTACACAGAGCAAGCCTAATTTGTCCTTTTCATGACAGCTCTTTCAGATCTGTGACTATAGCTACCGTCTCTCCTCACCCTATATTTTCCACTCCAAGACCCCAGCTCTTTTAGCTTTTCCTCAAGCTCATCACTATCCTTGTTTGCTCTGTTCTTGAATACTCCTGTTTGTCATTATCCTCTTAAAACAAGCCTCACAAACTGAACATGGTGCTAGTGGGAGGTATGGTTAAACCAGGGAAGATGGCAGGAGACTCTCACCCACCTCAATTAGGATTCTTTACTTCCACTAATGCCCTAGCTGAAATTAGCTTTGGAGGCATTTACTATTGAAGTGTGCTCAGTTTGCAATGAGTTAACACTGCTCCAATACTAATCGTTTACCTTCAACTGGCCAGTGTAGAGGCAAGCTGAGCCCTGTATAGAGAACAAAGGTTTCCAAACTGCACTTGGGCCGAAATAAATATTTTGAGGCCCAAGTGGGTATTTCTAAGGTTGTAGAAGGCTGTGAGAGTTTGTGTATCAAGTGCCTTGGAGTTCGAGTCAGCAAGCATCTATTGAGTTGCCACATATAGTACTGGAGGCAAAGGGAAAAGTGATATAAGGGTGAAAAAGAAACACCTCAGCCTTCAAAGACTTGCCAGCTTGGTAGGGAGATGGGCAATATGTGGAGAATGATATGGCTAAATATGGCAAATATTATAAGAAACAAAGTGTTATGGGAGTTTAGAATTAAGAAGGATGAGTTTCAGTTTGAGGCATCTGGAAAATCTTTGTGGGTAAAGACTTTCGGCGTGGACCATAAACAAAAGTCAGGCTGTTGACAGAAGTTATTTCTGCAGCTCCACTCTCAACTTTAGAAAACCCAATTGGTCCTTCAGGGAATTTGCAATCAGAATAGTTTTAAGACCTACTTCTATGTCCCAAGGAAGAGGTCTTTTAGAGAGTGGGCATGAGAAATGGCCAGTATTGCTGCTAGATACCCTCAGCACCTCCTTCCCACTTGCAGAAAAAAATCAGGGCTGACAGAAGAAATTGAGGGCACCAAATACATAGTTCCCACACAGTGTAATTATGCCAAAGAGCATGTGCATTAGTTATTTATTGATGTGTAACAAGTTAACCCTAAATTTTAGCAGCTTAAAACAATGAATATTTATTATCTCACACAGTGTCTGAGGGTCAGGAATTCAGGAGCAGCTTAGCTGAGTATTTCTGGCTCAGGGGCTCTCATGAAGTTGCAGTCAAGCTGCCATTTGGGGTTGCAGTCATCTGAAGACTTGACTGGAGCTGGGGGATCTGCTTCCAGGAAGGCTCACTCACATGGCTGTGGACTGGAAGCCTCAGTTCCTCACCATGTGGGCCTCTCCACAGTTATGCCAGGATGGCCTCAAGACAAAGTACTTGGCTTCTTTCAGAGTGAGTGATATGAGAGAGAGAGAGCATACTCAATGTCTTTTATAATCTAATCTTGGAAGTGATATGATATTGGTATGAAGCGGAAGGAGACTCCATGAAGGTGTAAATGCCAGGATGTGGGGATCACTGAGATCCATCTCAGAGGCTACCATAGTAGGCCATATCTCTCATGATTTAGGATGGACAGCAGCCCAGGGGAAAGCAGTGGTTGGCATGAAGTCTTGATGTGGATCTCTTTGCCATCACTGCCTTTGGGAGGGAGGCTAGAAAGAGGAGATCAGAAAGCCAGAAATGTCCCAGGTTTCCTTGAAAGTAGTATCTATAGTGACAAGAGCAGGCCTGAGTCCGGGCATTGGTGACAAATGGTGAAAGAAGCTGAAAAAGACTGACCTTCCTGTCCTGGTTTAGGATTCTTCATTTTTGTGTTTCACTGCATGATGAAGGTGAGCGCGTGAGAGCAGTGGCAGATACTCCTCTGTTGTGGGTGGTTGCAAGTGGATAACTCTTCTGGTAAGATGCTAGTTTGGGTAAAGTTTTGAATCTGACATGCTTTACAAAATTGATCAGATTAACTTGTCTCCTAACTTGAGTCCATACAGCATCAGCATCAAAATGGAGGCTGCTTCCATGTCATGAAAATGATTTGTGCTTTTGTGCTGAGATGAATGAAGTCAAGTAAAGGATGTGACTTGGGCCATATTTTAACCTAGTGAACTTTCGTTTTCACCCAGATTCCTTGGATTGCTTTTCCTCACTGTCACCCCAATCTCAATTCAATTAAAAGAACGTTGATTGAGTGCCTATATGACCCAGGCACTGGGTCCCAGGAGCTTCTCGCCAGTAGCCAACAGTGGGTTGGGTGGAGGTGGGAAGCAAGGAGTGGTGGTGGAGGTAGAGAGAACTTATCAGCATTCCTAAGATGCCTGGCCAGTGGGCTGGCCAGGTGGACCCGTGGCCCTTCCTGCAAAGTGGGAGATGTAGTGGACTCTAATGTTGTCTCTTAACACTGGCACTTCCCTTGAGAATGTCTCCAGTGCAGGCAAACTAAAGTCATAAGTATCAGAAGGATCTTCCATCCAATTCAGGCAGCTTCTCTCAGTCTCAGTATAAAGCCCAGTCTGTTTCATTGAGGGAAGGCAGTGCTTGAACTCTAAAATTCTAAATAGCACCGAGGTCCCCCTCCTTTATGCCAGACATGTCAGTAACCTGCTGGGTTTTGTGCACTAGGGAAAGCAGGCATCCTAGGTGAGTGAACTGGCTTTTCCTGTACCACACATTACAGTACACACTTACTCCTCACAACCTCATAATAAAGCTGACTCCTTGAGGTACCCAGAATGAATGCTGTGTGCATTGAGCAGTATATATTTTTTTAAACGGGATTATTGAGGTGTAATTTACATGCCATAAGATTCATCCATTTGACGTACAAAGTTTGATGAACTTGATATTTTTAAATTTTTTTGTTGTCATTTCAGATGGTAGCAGCCCGTGTGGGATAAATGTTGGGTACAAACAGCAGAGAGGCAGGGCTCTCAGGTCGGTACGTGGTCAGGCCTCGCCCATGGAAGGGGTCAGCCTGGGCCTCGGGAAGGTGCTGAGAGGACGAGTCCAGGAGCAGGGCGGGGCAGGCAGTCAGGACTCCGGCCCGGGGCGCTGAAAAATATTCTCTGACCTGAATCCTTGATGTCTTGATGGTCGAAAGATTAAGCTCTCTGCTCTCTCTGGTTCCACCATCTTGCAATGTGAGACACCTGGGTCACTGTCACCACCACTAGACAGACTTTGGAATCCCCAGCCTCAGAAACTAACCCTGGGTCACTGTCGCCACCACTAGGTGGACTATGGACTTCTCAGCCTCAGGAACTATGGACTTTGGACTTCCCAGCCTCAAAAACTGGAACTTTGAGGAGCCGGTGGCGGCGGCAGCGGCAGAAGCAGCATAAGTGGCACTGGCGGCAGTGGCGCCGGCGGCAGCGGTGGGGGAAGCGGCACCAGCAGTAGAAGCGGTAGCGGCGGCAGCAGCAGCAGCAGCGGCAGGAGCAGTGGCAGCGGCAGCAGCAGGGGAACCAGCAGCGGCAGGAACGACATGCTGCGGTACCGCCCCATCACCCAGCAGCCCGGCAGAGTCCAAGCTGACCAGAGTGGTGGCTCCCCGGAGAGGCCCAAGACCCAAGGTAACCACACACGCAAGGCACTAGTGGCCA
>NW_007728439.1:303586-306875 GCF_000696425.1 Galeopterus variegatus | reverse complement strand
CAAATATAATTCTCTCGGAAGAATCATCATTAGCTTACCTATACTCTGACTCCAAAGTAGAAGATAAATCTATAGAAGACAAAAAAAAAAAAAAAAAGCCCACAAGAAAAATAATAATTAGATGATGACAAATTTAATAATGAAACAATCTGGTAAATAAATTTGAAATATTTAACCCAGAGACAAGACAAGCTAGCACAGGGGTTGTTTAATAACAGTTCATTCATTCATTTATTCATTCATTCATCAGTTTTAAAGTATGTGTTGAGTACCTATTATGCAATAAGAATATTTTTACTTGCTACATGGTTATATAATTTTATCCAATTTATTACATAGAGATGGAAAGGAGTGGAAGGTTCATTTTATTTCTTGAGGTAGAAAAGGAAACAATGTAGAAATAATTTGAAAAAAACCTTTCAAGTACATTGTTAGCATAAATGTTAAACTAGTGATTTAGTCTTGTCTGGTGTAGTAAAACCTGGAAAGCTTAATCAGGCAGGAACTGTCACTAGGTTAAAACAGATATGAAAACAAATTTAGGATCAGTGCAGACATGGGAACAAGTTCAGGATCTGGCAATCGTGAGAAGGTAACGGTGGGCAATTGTGACAGGCAGACACCATCAGGGAGTTGGGTTCCAGTGTATATGCTGCCAGATAGGGAGGAAAGGGTCATGACAGATCATTCAACTCCACGCTTCCTAATAGCCTTTAGCCAAAACACNGTTTTATTTCTATATGTATTTCTAATACCTGGATACCTGGAAATGGGCAATTTATAAGAAAATGAAATGTATTGCTTACAGTTTGAAAGGCCAGGAAGTCCAAAGTCCAGGGAACAATCTGGTGAAGGCTTCCTTTGGTGGTGACTTCAGTGACAGCAGGGTACCACATTGCAAAATGGTGGAGCAGAGAGAGCAGAGAGAGAAGAGACAGCCTCCTCAATCCATCTCTTTTTGAAGCCCTCAGAGCCATGTCCCTGAGCACCATTATTACTCCATTCACTACTGCATGGTCCTACGATCCAATCACCTCTTTAAGGCTCCACCTTTCAGTTACCATAATGGGATTTCCCACCCTCTTTACAGTCACAGTGGGGGCTAAGTTTCTAATACATAAAACTTGTGGGACACAACTCAAGCTTTACTGAGTTTGGGGGGGGACATAATTCAATACACTACAATGTATACACATTTTTCCTTTTGAATTAGAGTTGTTACCTACTGGCACAGAGAAAGTATTTTAAAAAATTATTGGGTGAGACTTTTTTGTTGTGGTAGGTGAAATAGAAAAAGATTGAAGAAAATAAAAGTTCTAATGCTGGAAAATATTTTAGGAAGAGGCAAGTACATGCATTATGTGTATAAAATGTGGTATAAAATTTTATAAAACAAAGTTTAAAATAGTTATTAAAAATAGCTCCATTTTGTAAAGTATAAATAAATGAAAGGAAAACTATGCTAAATTGATTTCTTTACATTGCAAATATGCAACTAAATTTGATTTTAAAGTGCACATTTTTATTTTATTAATCACTTTGGATTATCTATGTTCTACACTTCATTCCTCCTGATACACAAAAATTTTACTGAATACTGAATTTTGGAGTAATTGCTTATCAAACACACAATTTAAAAAGAATGTAATTTTATGGAGAGATAAATTAGCTATTTCTGGACAGACCATTTTGTGTAGGTATTTTGCAAGGCATAATAAATCCCACAAAAGAAATGAAAGAGAACGAAAAACTGCATTTAGTTTCCATAAGATGACTTTGCAGTGTTAATGCATCAGTTAATTCAGTGTTAGTGACAGTTTCCAAATGAAGTTTTGTGTGTGTTTGTGTTCTTCTCCCATATGCGAGAAACTGGCTGAACTTTTCCAAGGGGATGGGAGGGGGAGTATGAGATCTATTTCAAAAGCAGACCCTCTCCCGTTGTCTGGGCATCAACAGTTTAGGACTTTCTTTCTGCAAGAAAACACAGAAACCCAAGTCCTCATGGATGGCATTGGTTTACGCCATCAGCAGTCACTAAACGAGAATGCTTCCCCTAATGTTCTGCTGCCCATGGCAACCACCTGTTCTGTCTGCATGATAGAGAGTACAGGCTTACAAAGGGGACACTGCATAGCATGGCCCCTGCATGGGGAATTGGATATTCAGGTCCCTTCACTGTAACTGAATGCCACACTTCTAAACCGGTATGTAGCAAATGCACCGCCTGAATGCCGTGAAGACAGAGAAACGCCTCTTCACTAAGAATTTGTTACCCATTTTGAAAGATGGTTAGAATGCACAAATACAGTTTTCAACAGGATTTTAAAAATAGGTAATTATGAAAATAATGTTCAAGTTTTGAAGACATTTCCTTTCTGCTTGATGTAGGCAGCTCATACTCTTTTCAAACTTTTTTTTCCTCTCTTTAAATATGCACGATGGTTAATATAACAGGAGACTAATGCATTTTAAAAATAAAAGGTACACTTTTTATTGCTGCTTTCTTACATCCGAGGTGTGGTAAATAAATATTTTTTTTCAATATATTACACTACTATTAATAATTTTCTGTATTTATTGCATACCCACTATGTGCCTAGGATTTTTTTCCAGCTAATATTTAAGAAAATGACAGTATTTCATTTTGTGTACATTTTCAACTGTTCTGGTGCTTATGCAACATATCCATTTATGAAGTATTCAAATTAAACTAAGACATATGCTCCCAACAGAAATTAGTAATCCTTTTTATCAATTCTGTAACAAGTTTTTGAGTATTCAGTTAAAATTTTTATGGACATAGTTTTAAATCCCAAACAATCAGAAAGTCTTTGTGAATGTAGACTGACTATAGTGGGAAAGATGCTTTGAGCTGAGAAAGCAATGCTCAGAAGCCATATTGGCTTCATTGTACCTTGAGCTAAGTAGAAAGCTACCCTGGCACCAAATACAGGGGCACTTCAAAAAGTTCATGGAAAATTTTGAATTATCTTTCAATTCATTTTTCCATGAATTTTTTTGAAGTACCCTCATATATCATCCTGGTTTTCTAATCTGGGATTAGAAATTTTCTTTCCTACTCAAATTGAATAGAGTACAAAGGGTAATACTTTTGATGCTCTTCTGATTTTGGTTTTACACTAAAAATCTTCAGTATGATGAGGAGAGAAACTCCAGAATCCAGGCAGGACTGTTGCATGTGAGTCAGTTAGGGATGTATGTGAGGGGCCAGGAGAGCCAGAGGCAAGGGTCGAGCATGGGAAATAGACCATAGGTATAGATACTGAAG
>NW_007728439.1:302126-302693 GCF_000696425.1 Galeopterus variegatus | reverse complement strand
CCAGGAGAGCCAGAGGCAAGGGTCGAGCATGGGAAATAGACCATAGGTATAGATACTGAAGAGTAACTCCTTAAGATGTAAGTTAACACAGAATGTAGGTTGCAGAGTATAAATGGATTTAATATCTTAATAATTGACAAAGGCATCTACTTCTTACTCATCTACTACCATGGCAAAACATAAATACATAGAGTGCTTTGGGGACCGGGACATGTAGAACACATTGCTGACAGATATTGTAATATCTTCTTTAGTATCTCAATGACTTCAATACAATATACCCCTTTATCTATTTATCTATCTATATCTATCTATCATCTATTTTGGTGATACATCTATTTTAGTTCGATAGAATATGCTGAAACGAAAATGTGTGAAGGTGAAAATGTATTTCCAATACAATTACAGTATTCATGTGGAGAAGTTTAAAGGTATCTTATATTTATCCGGTGTCTATTATGAAATATAGTATGACATTGTTTCATACAGATTATTCGTTACATTCTGACAATAGTTTCATGAGAAGTATAACATTTTTTGGAATTTTAGAATTTTACAGAAAAAAAA
>NW_007728439.1:299754-300277 GCF_000696425.1 Galeopterus variegatus | reverse complement strand
GATATTTGAACTGTAGCCAGCAAGCATCAAACCAAACACAAGCTCTCCCTGTCCTGCCTGGTGCGCTTGTTTCAAAGAGAGACCCTGTATCACTAAAGTGTGAGTATGGTGAAATGCTGGACTTTCTATTTTGTTATTGCCAAAGGCAAAGTTAAATAGTGAATTGCCTTAGCTCTAGGTATTATATTTACATGCATTAGTTTTAGGGAAAAATAAAGCCTGGGTGGTGAGGAGGAAAAAATGGAAAAGGAATTTAGAGACGTGTTTCATTATTTATAAAACAGTAAAGCAAAATGATACACTGTGAGTACTAAAAACTGGTATGTTCTTATCACAAGGGAGGGAGATAGAGGGTGCATCCCAAGTACACTGAAATTCAAATCTTAAAGGACTTTACATTATCCCTTATATTCATTTTCTTTCTCAAGATTCCAAGTTGTTTCAGAAATTGCTCATGCCTTTGCATTCTATTAGAAATTTTCAAAGTAATTTAAGAAATTAGTGTTAAATAGTGAAAATCCAT
>NW_007728439.1:297197-297976 GCF_000696425.1 Galeopterus variegatus | reverse complement strand
ACTTTGTTTACTTCATTAAACTCTGTGGTGTGAATGTGTCTATTCATATCTACTTAAGTTTATTATATTTATGCGGTTGAATCAGTTCTGAATATTTCAGGAGGACTTAATACACTAAGACTTAGGCACGAAATACATTTTGTTCAAAATGTAGTTTTATTAATTTTTGTAGTGCCTAATAATATGATATAAAGTGTTATTACTTTTATTGTTTCTATAAATCCATATTCCTATGCACTCATATTCAAGAAATGCTTATTATTGCTATTTACCAGGTACACAATGTTGGGATTCTCTATTCCGTGTATATGTATATGATTAAATATACATATAAATATAAATTTCATATAATTATATAATTGTATGAATTACATATGTTTATGTAAATTAGTTATTTTATATAAATTATGTAAATTTTTATGCATTATATATTTATATAGATGATAAATGTTTATATAAACTATATTTTTATAAACCATATATATAGCATATGTATAATATAAAACTAGCCACTGATATTTTCTCATGTTATCAACTATGAAGTGTTATTTTTGAAGTAAATAATTAAAGTTAGGTAAAATATTCAGGAAACAAAATACAATTCTCTAAATACAAAGTATAATTCTCTAGAAACAAATATAATTCTCTCGGAAGAATCATCATTAGCTTACCTATACTCTGACTCCAAAGTAGAAGATAAATCTATAGAAGACAAAAAAAAAAAAAAAAAGCCCACAAGAAAAATAATAATTAGATGATGACAAATTTAATAATGAAAC
>NW_007728439.1:295047-295477 GCF_000696425.1 Galeopterus variegatus | reverse complement strand
TACAAGTTTTAGTATTATAAACATTACTAGATACATACTTTAATAAAGTAATCCCAGTAAACGCTACATTGTCTCCTGTGTAATAAAGAGAATGATTCCATATAAATTGAACTTTCTGTCCTCTTTGCTTGGCAGGAGCTTACAGCAAAATTTAAGTTGATTTTAATTATTTTACTGTATGCTTAAATTCATATATTAATATTAATTATCTTTCTAATCATGATTTTCACACATATACATATCTATGTCCTGATTGTAACTTTGCATTGTATAATAATTTTTGAATGTTTATTTGAGCTGTAGGAACAACAGGTCCTTTACATAAGAAATAGAGTGTAAACAAATGTTCTCCGTTCTAAGATTAATCATTAATTGAGTACAAGATTTTTGAGAAAAGAAAATGAACTGTTCTATCAGGTATTCAAATCTA
>NW_007728439.1:292179-292851 GCF_000696425.1 Galeopterus variegatus | reverse complement strand
AGAAGA
This sequence comes from Galeopterus variegatus, assembly GCF_000696425.1. NCBI lineage: Eukaryota > Metazoa > Chordata > Mammalia > Dermoptera > Cynocephalidae > Galeopterus > Galeopterus variegatus. Next base: position 292,845 of record NW_007728439.1, on the reverse strand, counting down.
CGCACATAAATCCAGCATATGAATATAGCATGGAGGCAAAAATTTAGGCAACATTATTATTCTCATTATTTCTCATTTCAGAGGGACTTTAAAAAAGGGTCTGGCAAGTTGTATAAAGCAAATAAGTGATAAACCATAATGCAATTTTATTTCTAAGTAGGTGACCTCTCTTCTTCATGCAATCCTAAAAAGTCATATTTATATACNAATCACCACAGGTCATCACAGCCAAGGAAAGAAATGAGTGGAAGAGAGTGACTTACCAACACCACACCCATCTCCAGAAGTGAGACACAGGGATATGGAAATACTCCCTGACTGTTAGCAAGAAACCACCATTTGGGCAGAAAGAAAAGGGCACTACCATGCTTTGGTCCATCCAGATGCTATTATAAATAAGGCACTTACTCTTTCCTTCCCTGAAATAGCATATATTATGAATTTAAAACACATCTTATATAGTAGTATAAGGATACTGCAAAAAGTTCACGGACAAATACTCTTAAAAGAATATGAATCTTCCATGAACTTTTGAAGACCCCTCATATTACTTTTAGAAGCTCTGTCTGTCATGATAATACTGTCATGTATTTTGTATTTTGTGATCCTATTTAGTCAAAAACTGACTTTCTAATATCAAAGATGAAACACATTTCAAAGTGGAAG
>NW_007728439.1:289700-290381 GCF_000696425.1 Galeopterus variegatus | reverse complement strand
TATAATTATGATTCACATTAGACAGATAAATCAAACCAACACAAACACTGACAGCTTCCACAATCAAAGTGGTCATCTCTGAGTGTGAGCAAAGCTGTAAGGTGATGGTATATAGTGACACAGTTCTGTTGGTTTATTATCACACCAAATTTAACTTAAACGTAACTTCTCTTCAAAAATATTAGAACCAACACGGTACATTCAATGGTCATATTGAAAATTTTTTTACCAATTCAAAAAGATAAGTAATAGAGTGGTACACTGTAGCATAATTTACGTTAGTGCCTCTTTAATTGTGTTTGCAGTATTCACAGAAAAGTATTCTGTTTGCATAATTACTCATCTTGGTGAAGATCAGTAATTTGGCTCATAAGCACTTCAGAAAATTACTCAGAATGTTTCAGGGAGAGAATTTCCTGCAAGCACTCAGACCTGCAAAGTATAAATAAGTGCTTCTTTCATCCTTTTTTCACCAGAATATTTTGAGAAATTTTTCTAAGCACTTTTCTGCTTTTAAATTGCTTGTTAAGTATGCCTTTTGTGGTAAGGAGAGAGTAGTTATTTTCCTTTTTTTATGTGTAGAATTTATTATGCCATATATATTTAAAAAATTATAAATGTATGACTTAAGGGAAATTAAACTTATGCTAAGCTACTTACAGGTGATATATATATCCAACA
>NW_007728439.1:287361-287719 GCF_000696425.1 Galeopterus variegatus | reverse complement strand
ATAAAAAATGAATACATTTAATAGAAACTTTCCTCCTACAATTATTTTTACCCGTGCCCTTTTTTTCTTATAGCCATCATAACAAGAGATTAGTCAATTAAGCAATTCAAATTAGATTTTTCTTTTCGATAGATATCTAGTAAGCACCTGTAATCAATAAAAGTTTTATATGTTACAAACAAAACAGAAAAAGGGGTCTGTTCTAAAGAACTGATAGTATAATTCTTTCTGAAATACCTAGTTAAATTAAGCATAGTTCTAACTTCTACTTTCTCTCTTTGCATCATGCTTAAGGAGTTGGTATAACCAATTACTTGTTGTTTGTTGAACATCTATTTGTCAACACCTTTAGAAAAAA
>NW_007728439.1:285163-285534 GCF_000696425.1 Galeopterus variegatus | reverse complement strand
AACACTGTTATGCTCACACTTCTAGGAGGCTGATCTTGATAGCTGTTCATTAGTGATATTATGAAAATAGCTATGAGAGCAATGGAGAGACTCAGCCCTAAACTAGCATGGGATCTGGGGAAGGGGCAGTTATCCTGGTAGTAGGTATAAAGTCCTTGTGAAATATCAAAAGTCATGATTTGATGTTTTAAGAAAGAGATGGGATCAAAATCAAAGATGGGGAAGAGAGTATAAAACTGGCCTGTAACTCTGATGTACTAAACGGAGATGGGTAACCAAGATACAAAGCCAATAATGAAGCAGAGAAACCAAGGAAGACAATGGAGTTTAAGGTGTGTCTGGAGAAATTCCATAGATAAACAAAAGGCCAG
>NW_007728439.1:281530-283344 GCF_000696425.1 Galeopterus variegatus | reverse complement strand
GCCCGGAGGAGTTCAGGCAGGGGGCTGAAATCTGGCTTCAAGTGGATTGATAGAGAAAGAAGGTATAGCTTTGGGAAGACTGTTATAAGATGGTAAAAAGAGAGCAGAGCAGAGATGAGGTTGGGATGACAAATAACAACCAGATCTTATATGTGGACTTGGAAACATTACTAAGGCATCCTCAGATATCCTTATAAGATTAAGACACTTAGACTTTACTTGTGTTGATGTAGTTTAGTAATAAAAGGAAAAGTTTGACACTGGTAAGCTAGAGTAATTAAGAACATTTGGTCACTCATAATTACAGAGTTTCAACATCTTACCCTAATAAGTAATACTGAAATTCCTTGATTCTGGAGATGAATAGGGTTAAAAAGATATAAGATATTAAGAAGCAGAAGCCCTTCAGTACACCTTAAACGTGACAAATATGAATATGCAAATTTATCTAGAGTCTGATCATTCCATTGAAGATAATTAAAGGAAAGAACCGCAGAATAAAAACTCTCAGGAAATACAGGTACAAAATATAAAATGAAAATAAAATAAACAGTCAGTGTTGATGGGAGTGAAGTGCTTTCATATCTTCCTGTTTAGAGGATAAATTATAAACTATGGAAAAACATTTAGGCATTATGAATTCAGTACCTACAAATGGTCATGCTTTTTGCTAAGTTATTTAATTTCTTTTAGTCTAAGAATNTCAGTACCTACAAATGGTCATGCTTTTTGCTAAGTTATTTAATTTCTTTTAGTCTAAGAATTTATCTATAATATGTTCAAAGTTCTATGAACAAATGTAGTCACACTGCATTGTTATTCATAATAAAAAAATTACAGAGAAATTCAATGTGTAGTGTAGGAAAATTGTTAAGTACATTAAGGTGCAGTCCATGTAATCAAATGATTTTTATTGAATTTATATTTGTAAAAATTAATGAAAATGTAAAATTTACTTTTATTATAAAACAAAGTAAAAAAGATTCATATATATATAAATACATATAGGTATGTATGTACATAAAAAATTAGTAGAAAATGTGCCAGAATGTTCAAAGGATAAGGTTGATAGGGTATGAGCATTTCTAATTTTTTTATAACTAGCACATAGAAATTTGAGAATAGTAAATATTAACTTACAATAAAATATGTATAGATATTTAGTTTAAAATCTCTATTCTAATTCTTTTTACATAGTGCAGCTATTTATTTTTAGGGCAATTTCTTCCACAGATGTTGAGTTCTTTCATTTTAAAAAGGCTGTTAAATCCAGTAATAAAGGGTATTAAATACATAGTTATTTAAATATGAGGACTAATGTTAAAGAAACGTGTCAGAGGAAATATGTTAGTTTCCTTAAAAAAAGTGAGGACATCTCATGTAAATGTAAAATGTAAGGCTTTTTGTTTTTCTTAAATAATCCACATTAAAATAAAAGAATATATGTATCCAAATAATGTGCATTGGTTGATTATTAGGTAGAATATTAATGTTTTGTGGTTACATAAGAAGGAATCCCATTGCTGCTGCTAGCTTGCTTGGTACTAATCAGATTGTTACCCTAACTCAGAAATTAACAGAAACATTACTCCATTATGGAAAGTACCAAATGATTCTAGGCAATAAGAGATTTTCACTTTAATTTCTGATTTATTGCCCTGCAAAAACACATTCGATTAACATTCTTTGTCCCATCAAATCCGTGCTTGTATGGGATCAGTTGCCAGATATGAAGGATTTGTTGTTATCTAGTATATAATACCTGCTCTGCACATGATAGGATTTGTGCAGACATCACCTTGGTCAATACTACC
>NW_007728439.1:275734-280535 GCF_000696425.1 Galeopterus variegatus | reverse complement strand
TTCATTGCTAGCCACTGCTTGATTCCTTCTTTCTGTCTTACTTTGTCCTGAATATATTCTTGAAATTGTATCAATCACTGTTTTATCACTGGGTTATCGGTTTGTTACATTTTCTGTTCTGTCCATCATTATATTTGCCAGAAATGTCTTGGCAAAGAAAAATATAATATCCCCTTAGAGTTAAGAAAATATTATTCTGGCAAGTGGCAAATTATAGGCAGTTATTGCATAACTTCAGAGCGAAGAGAGCAGTTATTTGCCCAGAGGGAACATGAAGTAGCCATGAAGGAAAATGACCCCATGTATCTTGAAAGAAATTAAAAAGTAAGAGTCTGTGACAATTAGGGTGCCTCAGCACCATAAATCTGTCTCTTCTGTTTCTTCATTTCAAACAGAACAGCTAAGAAAGTAAAGCATTTACAAAGGAAGGTGTTAAAATCTAAATTCTACCACTAAAGTAGCTACTGTCATATGTTCACAAATATCCTGGTAAAACATCTAAAACATTGTATCAAAAAAAGTTGAAATTAGAAAAAGTGGCATTAATGGAGAAGGGAAGGCAGTGGCAGGATCATCTATTTATAGAGGTTTCAGGCTATCTGTCTATATATAAGTGGATATTTTTCTTCCTTTGTGGTAATAAAAAAAGTCAAAACAGGCAATTTTCTAGACAAGTAAATGAATAGGTATAATGGTTGGTGACATTTTAAAAATATAAATGAACACATGGAATATCCTATTTCCTAACAGTATGATTTTAACACACATGAATTCTGTCAAAAGAGAGATTAAACAAAAACGACACCAGAAATACACAAATAAAAATAATGTTTAAATGCTGCTCATAGCATATCATTCATACCTAGGCTCTATGTATAGATTATATACCTGCAGACTTTTTGCAAAAACAGATTGCAAATATAAGAGGCATAATCTCTCTGAGAAGATAATTTCCACATATAATGCACCTTCTCGTTTTCTATCTTTCTGCTGCTCCTTCATGTTCATTTTATTGATTCTTTCAAATCAAATTTATCTGCTTTCATTTAACCATGCAACTAGTCCTGTTGGTATTTCCTTACTACTCAGCTTTTCATAGATTCCTGAGTTCTATTCAGCCTGCTCTTGTTTTTATAAATGAAATAACTAACTACCTAACTAAGTCTCTGAAACATTATCTCAGGTAAATGAAGAAGTTGATAAATGGTCTTAAATGTAAATATGAGTCACATAAGGGAGGGAAGATGCATTTCTAAACCTGTTATATCCTACTTGGTGCACGTAGCTTAGTTATGTTCATAGATTTGGCACAGTTGATGATAGTACTCAATGTCTGCATAATGGAAAGCATGCTCTTGCAGTGGGGAGGCAGACAATGATTTTTCTACATGTTGTCCTTATGTGATCAATCTATTAAGAAGAGTAACTGACCAAAGCAAATGTCAGGCCTCATATCACTTTGTCATTGCAATGGGAAATTAATGTGGTTCTGGTAGAGCCCTGGAGAGGTACTTCTACCTTTGGCAAACAGTTGAGGCAAGGTGATCGAGAAAACCCATGAAAGCCTTGGTTGATAATTGCCTTAATCTGTTTTGTGCTGCTGTAACAGAATATCACTGACTAGATAGTTTATCAACAATAGAAGTTTATTTGGTTCATAGATCTGTAGACTGGTAAGTCCAAGATCCAAGACTGTGTCACGTCTAGTGAGAAGGGCCTTATTGATGCCTCATAACATGGGGGAAGGCATCGCATGGACAAGACAGTGCAAGACAGAGCAAGAGATCAAACTCACTGACTCAATCGCCTCTGTTATCAGCATTAATCCATTCGTTGCTGAAGCCCAGATCACCTAATACCTCTTGTTAGGTCTCACTTCCTGACATTGTTACATTGGAGATGGTGGGGGAGACACACTCACACCATAGCAATAATCCTCCTGTGGGCCGACAACTTGCAATCAGGCCACTAATCCTGGGGATAAAGATAGCCATTCTGACTCTTCTTGACCATGCACGTCTGGACCTAAATTCTGAGAGGTTCTTAGCATAACTCTATGCTGACTTTGTATTTTACACTCTGTACTTTTTCGGATTAGACTTCTCTCTGTTCTCCACACATGCTGTGCTGTTTCACACCCCCATGCTTTGCTTAAGTTCCTTTCTGTCCTGCCCACATCTCTACCTATCTAATTTCTTCTCTTTTTTCAAAGCTTCCTGAAGGTTTTCTTAATCCTCTATTCAAAAGTAATCACCTACTTTTTTGGCACAATAGAAGTTTGTTTTCACTTTTCATGTGACATTTTTACAACCTGATTTATACAGTTAAATTGTGTGCTTATGCCTGATCTCTTCAACAATACACTATTAGCAAACTGAATGGTAGGATCAATAGCTGTACCACCTTTGCATATTCCAGAGTACCAATGATTTGTCCACTTGTCTTTTCCATATACAGATTCTCTCTCTCTGTCTCTGTCTCTCTCTCTCTGTCTCTCTCTCTCACACACACATGGACAGAAGTTTGACAGAAACATGATACAAACCTCTAATCAGAAATTTCTTTAATGTCTAATAGATCATTGCTACCCTCTCTCCTCCCCCACCTCACTCTAAGAAGATTAAGTGTTTAAATTACTTCACAGGCTACCAGACGAATTCTCCTCTAGCCTGGTTCAACTCTTTGCTTGAGATAAGTAACTCAACTTCTAATAATAGAGAAGAGAATACAGTTGTCAATATTTCCCTGATTTCCACGTGGGGGTATGTATGTGTGAGTGTGTGTGTTACAGGCACTTGACCATTCCTGATATCGGATTGAAACGTTGCAGGTTTTGTGATGATGAAGCTATTTGGCACAGGGAGTACCCTTTCAATTGTCTTTTGTGATTGTGTGTGTGTGTGTGTTTGTGGGGAGAGTTCGTTCTGGGCGCTTGCCACCACTCCATCACTTGTGTGTGTCTGTGTGTATAGCATTTCTTGATCTTCTAGAGAAACCAAGAAATGGTGAAAATGTACGAGTCATTGGTCTTCTACACCTCTAAATGTGCTGTTTCCACCCTTTCCTACAAAGAGCCATGGGCTTACTTAAGCACAGTTGGTGTGTCCCAGAACCAGTAAAGAGCCCGGGGTGAGTGTCTTAGGCAAAAAAACTTCCTAAATATATTGTCTGCCGTAAAATCAAGAAAAAAGAAAAGGCTCTCAAGCTGTGAGGTGCTGAGAGGGCCATTGGTTAGAGGAGTTCAGTTCAGGTATGTGTTGAGAGCTGCCTTCCCCCAACCTCTCTTCTCAGCAATCCCATCCCAGGATGCCAAGTGAATGAATCTTCTGTATAAACCATTCTGCCTGGGAAGGACAAATCGCAGACAACATCACTCCTATTCATGTTAGCTTGTGTCTGCTCTTACCCCTTGCCCTCCCTGAAGGCAATGAAACGTCCATCGCAGCATCCATCGATTCCCCAGGCGGTGCTGGACTCTGAGCTCTACAATATACCTATCCCTTCCCATTTCCATGTCCTCACTGATAAAGAAACAGCCGAGGTCCTCACTGAGTCTGGGGTGAAGCAGTTGAATTCCCTAAGGAGCCAGAATGAAAGTGCAGCCAAAAGGACCCATTGTCCCTTCCAGCAGGTTGCTCTCACCCAAGGGCAGACCAACAACGGCCCTGGGGCCAATGATTATGCCTGTTATCCGCTCTTGCTAGCGGCTTGACATTAACCTGCTAAACCTTTTCCTGCCCTTCCATGAGAAATAATGATATGTCCAACCTTCAGAAGAGGAGAATTCGTTCTGGGCGCTTGCCACGGCTCATCACTTCAATTTACACCGCACAGAGTCGTGTGTGTGTGTGTGTGTGTGTGTGTGTGTGTGTGTGTGTGTGTGTGTGTAAACGGTATGTGTGTGGGGGGGCTAGCCTGGGGACTGAGCTCCGCTCAACTCATCTTTGTACATTTGCAGGATCTTCCTCCTCACACCCCTCGTCAGGACCCGGCCAGTGCTGTGCGCTGGGGACCTAGGGCAGAGCCCGCTGAGTATGGGGACCGTGCACTCCTCTGAGGACGCTCGCAGCCAAGGCTGACAGCCGAGTTGAACGCAGCCCCTCCCACACGTCGCTCCCTCCCCAGTCTCTCTCCCTTCAGGTACCTGCTCTCAACAGCCATGGGTCGAGATGTGAAAGACACACTGCACATCTTTGCGCTTACCCTCTAGCTCCAGAGGAGACAGGCAGTGTAGACACTAGAGAACAATTGCATTGCGTCCCCTCTACCGCGGCGGAGCGGAACGCGTGGGAAGGGAGCAGCCACAGAAGTGCCGCCGGCCCCAGGTTTAAACGAGAGGGACAGCCTGCGAGAGACAGACTCCTGCTCCTCTCCCCGCCAGTCCCCCTCCCCCACGCCCGCGGAGGAATGAGAGCTGCGGGCCATACCGCCCGCCTCCGGAGCTCCCGCTCGCGCTGAGCCCGGGCTCGCGTGGGGCGCGGGGCCGAGCGGCCGCCTGCGGCCTCAGCCTCGTCCGTTCAGCTTCCCCGAAGTGGCCGGTGACGGCGAGGGAGCTCGAGGCTGTCCCCTCTCCACGGCTCAGGGGCGTCCCTCAGCGTGCGGATGGCCGGCAGTCTCGTGGGTGTACTCGTGCCAGTCCGATCGTGGCGGCACCTCTAGCTGGAGGCAGCGGGGACCGAACCCCTGGCTTCCAGCTCCACTGCGGACGAATCCTGGGGCCGCGCGCCTCGAGGGAAGCGGCCGCCGTGCGGCGCGGAGGGATACGCCTCGGCCGCGCCTCCCCTTCCCGCGCCCCCGCCCC
>NW_007728439.1:264359-274734 GCF_000696425.1 Galeopterus variegatus | reverse complement strand
GCTGCCGCCGCGGCGGCCGCTGCTGCTGCTACTGCCGCCGCCGCCGCCGCCGCCGCCTGGATATAGTGCGGCAGGAGCGGAGCTTGCAGTCACTTTGCGAGGAGGAGCGCGCGGGCTGCGGGCGGCTGGGGCACCCCGGGAGCGGCGGCGGCTCTAGCAGAGGCGACCGGGACAGCGGAAGGTTCTCTCTCCGGGGCTGGACTTAATAACTTTGGAACTGTCCACCAGTGTCACGTCCTGAACATGAGCCTCCTCCTCTCCTTCTACCTGCTCGGGTTGCTTGTCAGTAGCGGGCAAGGTAGGAGTGTGGCGCTTGCTTGCATTTACTTTCCCTCCCCCTCTCACCTAAGCAGGAGAGGCCGAGGGGAGGCACAGGAGGAATTCGAGGAAAGAACTAAAGTTACAGTTATTGTTGTTGTTATTATTGTTATTTTCGCTCTTTCTTTTGGCTGCCCCTAAAATTGCATCTGTTTTGTCGAGACCCTTAAATAAGAGGAGAGAGAATACAGAATTGGAGATGGGCATCAGTGAGAGATCGAGGCAAACTGCTTCTTTTTCAGGGATTTTGGCTTTCTCCGATTTTCATTATCAAAAATTGGATGAGTGTGTTGGTGTGCACTAGTTAAATATCCGAGGTTGCAGGAGGAAAGGGACGATGATGTTTTACAGAAGCAGCAAAAACTATCAGCATTAACTCGTTTGTGAAATATCTGTTGTGTGCAAGAAATTCAATTCTTGGAGACTCTTTTTTTTTTTTTTTCCCCTCCTTTCCTGAGACCCCAGTTCCTGAGTGTGAGGTGAAAGATGACGGCTTATTTTTGTTGGAAACTAAGAGAGGGGCCGTGGACGTTGTGTGTAAGAAAGCAAATGGATAATACTAGAGATGTGTTGCAGTCATTCATTTTGACCCCCCACCCCCAGCCCCTTGTTAATACAGCACGGTTGAAGAATTTTATAACGTTAAATTGTAATTACCCCTGTAAGGGATTTTGGGGGCATTGTGGAGAACTGGTGAGAGCTTTTATATCTTGGGGAAAAAAAAAATGAATAGCCTGAGAGAAAATTTTGTGGAAGCTACCTCTGCTTGTCTGTGTAGAGATAGATATGAATGCAACTTGCTTGTTTAGATAGAACACATTCACATAAAATATGTTTACAATAAATGGAAACATTTTGAATAGCCTGAGAGAAAATTTTGTGGAAGCTACCTCTGCTTGTCTGTGTAGAGATAGATATGAATGTAACTTGCTTGTTTAGATAGAACACATTCACATAAAATATGTTTACAATAAATGGAAACATTTTCAACTGTCCAGACAAGTTTGGACATTTGACTGGGGACACAAAATGCTAAAACATTCACTGGTGAAAGTATTTAAAGGAAAAGAAAATAACATTAATTTTGCTATGTGTAATAATTGCGGTGAATGTTATATTACTAGTGTAGTATGAAATTGTTTTTTAAAGAAAATAGTAAATTACAAGATAACTTAAAATATCCCCACTATATTCAATTCTCAGCATTTTTCAGCCTCTTCTGCGTTGCTCATTTTATCCAGCAGGGGGTGGTAGAACTCCATTTTAAACCCAGAAATGGTTGTTTCTGCTCTTCCACACACAGTCCTCCTATCATTCTTCAGCAGGGCTTGACATTTTGGATGTGAAGCCTGCCTTTCTCTGTCCTTCTTCTCCCCAAAGCTGTAGTGGTAGTGGCTGATGAAACTCGATTGGATGCAGATTTTATGTTCAGATATCAGAATGCAAACACTGGATAGTTCTATAGTTTGTAAGATGTTGCTTATATTCCCTTAATAACATAGAGTGTGCAATATTTCAGTCTTAGTAAAATTGCAGATATCTCCATCTGAAGCTAATATTAGCCCAATATGTTAATTTAATCGCTCTTATAGCAAAGATCAACATACATTTATGCCCTACCAATATGCTGCTTTAATTTTTAGAGAGCTGTTGATTGTGTTTAACTGTTCACTTATAAAATAGACAGGTATTTCTGAATACTAAGAAGCAGTCCCTGAAAATTTTAGTTAAAATGCAGCTGCAATTAAATAAGTGCAGATAGTGTGAAGAAAGATGGGGCCATAATAGGAAGCAAGTTTACGCAGACATGATTACATTGTGAGTGGTTTGGGAGAAGAAAAATGTCTCAGTTGTGGAGTCTGTGAATTTATCATTGCAGAGGCTAAGTGTGTTGGAATTGGGGGATACCTAGGAATGTTTAAATATCTAGGTTTAGATAGTACACACATACATGTATAATTTGAGTCTATATATGTAGCATATATTTGAAATTGTGATTCAGCTTATTTATAATTCAGTATACAAGGTGGTTATAAGCAGAGGCTCTGAGACTGAAGCATGCCTGAAGGGGAGCCCATATTCACTGTAATGAAAGAGGGTAGAAGGAAAGCATCATTGTAAAGATCTCTCTATCTAGTACCATTTCAAAATGCATGGCACTCAGAGAGGCATAGATGCATATCAGAGGAACCTAGCTTTTGTGAAAAGGAACATGTAGTACTTTCTGTGCTGTGTGTCCTAATCAAGGCAGAGATGCTTGCAAATATAAATCCTCATCCTGGAGTCCAATTTCTCTATGCTAGTGTTTTTTGTTCTCTAATTAAGGATGCAACAGCAAGTATCAGACACAGCACTGGGAGCTGTTTAAAAAATGGACCTAGTGTAACTCATAATTTTGTTTATTCTTTTGTAAATGAAATAGCCTCCAGTCAGTGATCCCTGGGCTTGCCTTAGAAATACTAAAACCCCAGCTTGCTGATTTATGTTTCTAACAATATACTTGCAGGGGATTTTATGAAGCATGATTGAAGCTATTGCTTTGGAAAGTGGTGTGCAGTTAGACTGGGGAAAGGCAACAATGATGTATTCCCTTTTAAGTAGTCAAAACGTTTGGAACTGCCGCAGTTGAATAGGAGAAAATGACACAAGTGAAAACTGACTAGCGTAAGTGGATGCCAATACCATAATTAGCTAACTAGGCCTAATAGTTTTACTCCCAACTTTCAATATAACATTATTGTTCTACTGTAGAGAGAGCCTTTTTTCATTGTAGCAGAAATACTCCTTTACAAGCCTATGATTTCCACAGCAAGATTAATATCTAATGAAGTAAGGTTGGAATATAATTGTCAAGTCTGAATTTGTCAATGGAAGAGAAATTCTGTAATTCTGTAACTTTTGCTATTATTTTTCCTTTGTATTCAAAACTTCATCACAGCCTCTGTTAACATCAATCTCAAGTGATGACTTGAGTCTCTGGTTAAAAATACATTTGTTGTTTGGGTCTTTGTAAACTCACATTTCCAAACTGTGGTATAAATGGGTTGCTTTCCTGAAACATTTTTATATTCAAAATAATTTTATTCTTCTTTTAAAATTTATCCAAGTATAATGAATAGACGTCTATTACTGGATGTTCACATATATAAAGTAGAAACACAGTTGGACTAAAACCTAAGGTAAGAAGAGTGCTATTCATCTCTCTTGCAATCCAGCTCAACCGTACATAGTTAAAACTTCTAAGCAAAATCATGGGGGTGAATTGTCCATTTAATTAGTTAAACCAGGCATCTGATTGCAGACATTCTTTCTGGTGAAGGCTAGTTAGTCATTGTCCATTAGAGAAATGTATCTTCTAAAAACAGAGCACAGGTGAGTGGGTGTCTACTAGTTGCAGGTCTACAGGAGAGATCTCTGCAAACTCGTCTTCTGTTTAAACTGTTACACACTTACAGCTGCTTATGTCCATTTTCTATCTACCCTGCTCTAATTCTTTGATGTCAGACTCTTTGTGCAAAGTTTCTATTGAATCTATTCTATATTCATTTGCACTTAGAGAAGATAGGCTATGTAAATTTGTATCTTTATTGTCAGTGAATAACCCGGAGGATTTCCTTCCCTGCTTTATGCTAAAGGAGTTAAGCAGAACATTTTCTCACTTCAGTTTATAATGCTGAATCAGAGCCCACTGAGCAAAAGGGAAGTTGGTAGGTCCCCGAGTGTCAGATGAGTTTTTTTCCGTGACACAGGGGCCTAATGTTCTCCCAGAGGTAATGTCCTACTAAAGAAGCAATTAATGGAACAAAAGAACCTCATTCAGAACAAGAAGAAAGTCAAACTTCATATAATTTTGTAAATATAATGGCTTTCTTTCAAAAATAGAGCTGGTTTGTAATGGGACTGAGAAATGAGCTACAGAGATTGAGGCTGGTAACCAAGCTGAACAGTGTCATTTGTTTTTGCCTGTTTCCTTGTGCAGGAGTAGTGTGAATAGAAACAAGATTGACAATCTGAAAGCTCTGGAACTGGTCCTGTTGCTTTCACTGGCTTTTGACATTTGGGAAATCATTTTAACTTATCTGTTTTCAGGGTCATCTCTCATGCAATGAACTTTTGAGAGCATGAAGAAAATTGTTCGATAAGTGGTAGAACAAGTCTGAATTGCTTTTGTGTCTTCGTTTTGATCCAAAATAAAATTAATCCTCTGGGTGTTGGTGTTTGCAAAATTAATTTAATACTTTTAATATTCTTATAAAGGGAAGAACATCATTGTTTTTCAGGTTTTATTGACCTAAATTCTGAATTCCTTGTTCTCTTTCCACTATCCCAGTTATATTGAGGATAGGCCTATTTAAAAGATTATAAATTAGTTTTAATTTTCAAATTACATGATATGAGAACACTTTAAGATGCAAGAATGCTTTTATGCTTTTATGCTGTTATTAGATGTAATATTCCTGAACTTCATAGATCCAAACCATTTTTAATTTTTCTGCAAATAAAAGTGCTTCTCTATGGCACTCTTTTAAATATTTTAATAACTTGAACTATTTACAGTTATAATAATAGTGTTAATCCCAAATGGCTATCAATGTATCCTTAGTTTCACATGTTCACTTGTGCCACTAACAACTCACCAAATATTATAAGACATTTTAGAGAGCTATGATGTAATGAAACAGACTTGCCTGAATTTAAATAATTAAGAGGGATAATGGGGAATTTTGAGAATATTTATAAGCATAGCAATCAAAAGATGTGAGTTTGAAAAATTTCAGGCCAATTGATCACAATTTTCATGGTTCTATTTTGTTTATGAAAATTAACAGGAAAGGGGAAAGAGCATTGGAGTTGGAATCAGAAGACTGAGACTACTAAGTATCTCTTGACCTTGAAGAAGCAACTTGACTTAGAAACACTATTTGCTTATCTGAAAATTTGACAGAAAAAATATCTCATTAGTGGAACTTCATGCTCAGCCATGAGGAGCAATTGTGATAATAGATATGTGTAGGCACCTTGTAAAATGTAGACCCTACTATACCAAGGATTGTTTGTATTACTTTATAAAAGTATGCATGCAGACAAATTTGGTTTTGATTTTAAAATATCTAATTTGTTCAATTTTAAAAAATCATTATAAGCTCTGCGAATAGAAAAACATTGAGGGGCAGAAGTGATCAAATTCATTGATGAGGGTGACTCATTCATCATTTACTCATTTATCTAGCATTTCTCAAATGGCTGCCGTGTCTCAGACACCTCATTAGGCAGCATTACTAGGAACAGTTGCATAGGTTGTGTGATGAACAACTCCAGGGGGCGCCACGTACAGTCATAGTAATAGGATATATGTTTATTTTCACGTTTTGCCAGCAGATGGCAGTAAAACGTCTTGAGAAATGGGTAGCTTTTTTTTCATGGATCCTTGCAGTGGGCCAACACCAGGCTGTCATTAGACACCAAGAGGTTAAGGATGGTCACACAGGATAAGTGACTTAGTAAAGATCAAATAGAAAAGTAAAAGGGTTAATAACTGGAGCACATATCTCCAAACTCTTAATTCAGGTCTTGTAACACTAAATGTTTGCATAGATTTAAAAAAATTAATCCAGCATGTGTTCACCTTAGAGTAACAAATATTTATATTCTGTGCCATTTTGTCATTTCATCATTTAACACTTGTTGAGGCCAAAACAATAATTTAATGCCAGCACCTTAGGACAAAACAGGCTACTTGTTTGAAATGCTTTCAGTCACCTTATAATTCAGTGATCATCCAGAAATGAAGGGACAATTAGCTTTTTTTATGTATGAAGAAATTGAGGTACAGAGGAATTATCTGCTTTGCCTATATCAGTTGTGGTTAGTAGTTATCTGGAATTAGATTATCTGGAATAGATTTCCTGACTTCCAGTTCAATGCCTACTTTTTAGTGTATATGATGTATTTGTTTAAAAATTTGTTTGTGGGAGAGGGGTGGTGCATAGAGTTCAATGTTGATAGTTGAGAAGATTAAAAAAATGCAAATATAAGAAGTCAAATATGAATATGAGAGGTTAATAAACTGTTTAACCAAATGCTGTAAAGTGACTAAAAAAATCATATCATTAATTAAAAGTTGGTCTAAATGAATCCTTAGGAGTTTGGCACCTAGAATGAGCTAAAATTTGCTGAACATTTACAAACTTCCAGGATCTGTTGTAACAATCCCTTATTATTATCCCCGCTTCACACAGGAGGGCTATGAGGCATAGAAAGTTTAAATAACTGTCCAAGATTGCACAGCTAGGAAACAAGGATTTAAACTTGGGACATATCCAAAGCCTAGCTTCTTAACCATGACACTTGCCACTCACTGAAGCAGAGAGGGCTTCAATATGCTGAGAATAAATGAAGAAATAATGCGAGGAGAACAAATGGGGGAACAAATTGTGGGGAAGGAGGCAATTGTTCATAGGACAGAAATAATCCAGTTAGGTGAATCCAGTTTAAGTATACATTAAATTTTTTGGATTCATTAAACAGTTTGTAAAGGTGAGTTGTGTCCAATTATGGAGATATTGGTAGGATTGAGAAGCAGAAAGACATTGATGCCAAGCTGAGTTTGATTCTTGTGTAGATCTTTGGGGCCCATTTTTTGGACAGAAAAATAACATGATTAAAAATTGGCTCCTGGGCTGAGCCCGTGGCACACTCAGGAGAGTGCAGCGCTGGGAGCGCAGCAGCACTCCCGCCACGGGTTCGGATCCTATATAGGGATGACCGGTGTGCTCACAGCACTCACTGGCTGAGCATGGTGCAGCCGGTCTCAAAAAGGACAAAACAAAAAAAAAACAAAAAAAAAAACTTGGTTCCTTTTTAAGTCTACTAGCCATGTGTAGGATGGACCAGAAATAAATGAAAAAGGAGTGAGTAGACATGACATATGTTTCTATGGAAGAATTAATGGATTTTAGTAACAAATTCAATCTGGGAAATTGGTAGGAAGTTGACACCTGAAGTTGTAAGCCTATTTCACTGGAAGAATGGTTATATCTTAAGAGAAGTAGGGAAATAAATTTGGAAAACCGCTTAACCTTGACAATTTTTAAAACTTGTTTGTCATTTTTTAAAATTATATGTTAAATTTGTGGTATCGTGTCAACAATAAGTTTGGAAATGCAAACTGTTATTCTTTTTTGTCATTTCCTCAGAACCATTTCTCTACTTCTATTTAACATTTGTCTTTATCTTCATTCCTCCATCAATGTTTGTACTTTAAATATTGTTTAGAATATTTCTGAAATTGTGGCTACAATTTGTTTTTATTATATATTCTTCATTTAATTATTTTTTTTCTGTGTATCCATAGTTTCTTAAAATTTATTTTTCTTTCTGTCCATGGGAGAATGAAATAAAACAAAAAGGATTTTGGTATTGAATTTATAGAGTTAAAATATTTTCTATGAGTTTCCAAGGAAAAAGAAAGGAATTAATATTTTTGAGCTACTACTCTATGCCAGGGAGCTGTGCTGAGCATTTTCATTCATTATCTCATTTAATCCTGATAAATCACATTTCATGGATGATGTTCTTGAGATTGAAAGTGACTGATTTGCCTAGAGCTTTAATGTATATTCTATAGGCTGACATTCAAATTTATGGCCAAATAGCATCACATGCATTCACTATATAATTCAGTCTTTTCTTCTATAGTATGTGTTTCTTTGTTGCATCTTACTTTTTGGAACTTTGATAAATAAATATAGAGACAGTGTTGTATAATGTAAGGAATTGTGCTTATCCAAACATAATTTTCTCAGCTTATTAATTTTTAAGTGATCAAAAGCAAGCTTTCAAAGACCACAGTGGTGCTTTGGACTTGCAGAGGGAGAGAACATACCTAGGGTTGCTGGGGGTGGAGGGGGAGGGAGGTCAGGGAGAGGTTGGGAGGGGGACATAGGGAACAACGACAATTTGTGGTAATGGGCATACTGATAGTACTGATCTGAGCATCACATCTTGGACACAGGTGGTGAAGGTCAGCTCTGTGCCCCATAAATATGCATAATCAATTCTAAAAAAAGTAAGTTTCTCACCTATGCAACCTATGAAGAAAGTCTTAGCAACCTATGAAAATATTAAGAGAAATATGAAAAATCAACTTCAGTGTCTTCCTTTAGTACAAGTAGTAGTTTGTTTAGTGGCTTTAAGAACATCTTGATTCACACTACAGTACACCTCTGGCAAAGTTGAGAGTGCTGCTGAAGAAACTGGAAAATCATTTTGTTCCATGTGAAACGATGTTTGTTTGTTTACCTTGTTGTTTTTTATATTTTAAAGTCTACACCTTGGATTACATTTTTAATTTTTAAGTGAATTCCCTTCAGTCTTTGCATCTTGAAAGAAGATGCAGAAGCCAGGTGCAAATACCAATAGAGGCTTACTTAATATTACTTAAGATTGTTATGGCTTTTGTTGGTGCTTGGTTACAAATTTCTGCATGTTTTGAATGTTCTGCCTCCTGATCCTGTCTTTTCCCATAAGCCATAATATTTTTTACTGCACAATTTTTCAGACACTAGAGTTTTTTGGGGACGCAAATATGGTGCTATAGCAGAAATGCACGACTCCACTTGTAGATAAACCAATATAATATAGGTAAAACCTCTATTATAATGAGTATGTCCCAATTTAAAGAAATAAGCACACTTGTACTTTGCTCTCAGTATTAATGAGAGGGCTTGTGGGCATTTTTTCTATTAATTGTAACTTGTCTATTGCCCAACAAGTTTTCTAGTAATGTAATACTAAGCTTTCTGATTATTTTTACATTTATTGTCCCACTTAATTTCTCTCATTATTATTCTGTAAAAAACACAAATATTGAACATATTGCCTGAGCAGAACAATTGCATTTTTATACTCTAACAGTAACTTCTTTTTACATTTATTGTCCCACTTAATTTCTCTCATTATTATTCTGTACAAATCACAAATATTGAACATATTGCCTGAGCAGAACAATTGCATTTTTATACTCTAACAGTAACTTTGTAAGTGTCATGCATGACAGAAATGCTAAACAGAGATTATGTGAAGACTAAAATATAATAAGAGATATATGCCATATACTTTGTCAAAGTACTGATCTGTGATATTTACATGCTTTTGATTTTTTTAATTTAATTAAACTATTTATGACTTTCTAATACCAACTGAAATTAAGCACATTTTCAATCCTGCCCACTCCTTTCTTACACTCTTGGTGTAAGATTTGTTCTTCAGAAGACTAATCTGAGGCATAGGAGATGGCTATATACTTGGGGATTCAAAAGTTTGTGTGTGTGTGTGTGTGTGTGTGTGTGTGTGTGTGTGTGTGTGTGTGTGTAAATAAATGAGGGGGATAAATATGTTGAAATGGTATAATTAGCCATATTAGATATTGTCGGTAGTAAATGTCTGATATGTCAATAGTACGAGTATTTAAAGTTTTTAAAGTCAAGATAATCCTCTGTGGTTAATTAAAAGCTGATTCTTCACTCAATGTTCATTGAAAACCAATTCTAAACTATACATATAGAAAGACGAGCCAGAGAAGAGTTGTTCTACCTTATTTTTTCATTTAGTATTTTTTGGATTTAGTATTTTTTTAGAAAATTAAATTCCATATAACCTCAAATATCCTCTTGTCTGGTAGTCGTTTTTTTTGATTTGTTTGTTTTTCCCCATGATTTTTATGGTGTTCTATACATCTAACTTCAGAGATAAAAGCACTGAAGTTAATTGGATGAAGTACATTTTCAGATACTCCAGAATATCTTTACCACCTGCTTATTTGTTGCCTACCACTTATCCATTAATGTTACCATTATTGTGTATGCCTCTTTTAACTTGAGATACAGTTTGCAATTAAAGATATTACTGCTGTTTCTGATTTATCCATTTTTACTTTCATTTTCTCTTTCAAATTTCATATAATTTATAATCACTTTAATTGGTTATCTAGATGAGTCATTTTCTTTCTTTTTTTTTTTTTTCCTTTTTGTCTTTTTTACTGACCGGTAACGGGATC
>NW_007728439.1:261410-263747 GCF_000696425.1 Galeopterus variegatus | reverse complement strand
CGGCGGGAGCGCCGCCACGCTCCCAAGCGGTGCACTCTCCAGTGCGCCACCGGGCCAGCCCGAGTCATTTTATTTCAAAGCCCCCTTGTCAGTCCCATGCTAATGCACACTACCTCTGTGGGGGTTGCAGGTAGTCTGTGATTTAAAATCAAAATTCAAAATAGGCTATTAAATGACATTATGCCATCCTCTATGCTTTATGAAACCTTCACAACCAATTCCAAAATGGATAAGAAGTGTTCAACTTTAGTATGCTCAAGTTATTAAAAATAACACTGCTTAGTACAAAATTCTGAGCTATTATGTAATACCCTAAGTGGCTAATGTGTTTTTTCTTTCAAGTCCCTGTTTCACTTTAATTGTAATGAAAAATTTTATTAAAAATACCCTCCTTCCTACACTGAGTATTAATACAGCGAATGATAAACAGTGACTTCTTTCAGCAGAACATACTTCCTTCTCCCTAGGAAAATCAAAAGATTAAACTACTGACTATGGTGGGAAAGGGGGCTTTTTTATTAGTCAGCTTTCACTTGACTCATTCTTCTCAGCTAGCTCTCACCTCAATACTTTTTACCTCATTTAAAAGTCTTTTTATGTCAGATGATGTAGGTGAATGTGGATGTGTGATGGGAGATAAGTATTTGTAAGTGTAAAATGTCTTCTACTAATTATGACTCCAAAACACATTCTAACCTCTAGCAGAAATACATGCAGGAAGCTGAGGTTGAGTGATAAAAGAAAGTAAATACTCACAGTAAAGATCAATCACTGTTTTTTTCAAGGAGGATAATTCATCAGCTAAAAGAGAATAAAGATGTGAGTATTTGTGCCAGATATTTGAAGAGCTTGTATAAAACCGGACAGAGCTATATGTATACAAGGAGAAAAAGAGATACCCAACAATACACAGAATAATTAAAGACACCCTTGTTTCCTCAGTGAACATTGTCTATTTGAAATGATTTGGTGAATTAATTGAATGAAGGAAGAAAACCTGTCAGTCACCCTGCAGGGTATTTTCATAGGGGTTACTTCATTTATTAATTCAAAACAAATATAGGAGTTCTGAACTATTATTTTACAGATGAGGGACCTGAATTCCATAAAAAGTATGTAGCATCTAATGAAATTCAAATTCAGGAGTAGTTTGTTCTAAAATTACACTTGTTCTACTGACTAAAACAAGGTCACTTGAAGAGGCAAGAAATTGCTGAAAGGAAAAAGCAAGCACCAGGAGTAGCTCTACTTTCAGGTTTTAGCATGCTTTCTGGTCATTTCTCACCCGCCCTGCTCCTGCATCCCCCAGCTCTATAAAGGAATAGTAGACAAATACGAATTGAATATATGTATAGTGTACAGAGTGATGTTTTGGTATATGTATGTATTGTGAAATTATTAAGCTAATTAACATACTCATCTCCACTTATTTATTTATTTGTTTGTTTGTTTGTTTATTTATTTATTTATTTATTGGTGGTGAGAACATGCAAGATCTAAAGATCTAACCTCTTAGCAATTTTTAAATATACATTGTTATTAACTATAGTCACCACACTGTGTAATAGATCTCCATAATTTACCAAACTGAATCTTTGTGTACTTTAACCATCTGTCAACTACTGTTCTACTCTCTGCTTCTATGAGTTTGACATTTTTAGATTGCACATGTAACTAAGAACATGCAGCATTTGTCTTTCTGTACTTGACTTATTTCACTTAGCATGAGGTCTTCTATGTCATCCACATTGTTGCAAATGATAGAATTTCCTTCTTATTTAAGGATAAATAGTATTTCATTGTGTGTGCATATACATTCATATATATATATACACGCACACAAAAAAGTGAGCTCTTTGAAGTACCTTTGTATCTCTATATACATATGTTTATTTAAGATATATATGTATCTGTCTTTCTAGATGTATATACCTCTATATCTATGTCTCTATGTGGTTATAGATATATAAACACATGAACCACATTTTCTGTATTCATTCATCCATATATGGAAACTTAGGTTGGTTCTATGTCTTAGCTATTGTGAATTGTGCTGAAATGAACATGGGAGTACCGATATATCTTTTGACATACTGATTTCACTTACTTAGGATATATACCCAGAAGTGGAATTGCTGGATCTTATGACCCCAAAAGCATAGGCAACAAATACAAAAATTGACAAATGGAATTGCACCAAACTAAAAAGCTTCTGCACAGCAAAGGAAACAATCAACAGAAGTGAAGAGACAACCTATGGATTAGGAAAAAAATAGTTAGAAAACATACCTCTGATAAGGGATTAATATCCAAATATGTAAGGAACTCAACCAACTC
>NW_007728439.1:255704-260863 GCF_000696425.1 Galeopterus variegatus | reverse complement strand
CTGGATCTTATGACCCCAAAAGCATAGGCAACAAATACAAAAATTGACAAATGGAATTGCATCAAACTAAAAAGCTTCTGCACAGCAAAGGAAACAATCAACAGAAGTGAAGAGACAACCTATGGATTAGGAAAAAAATAATTAGAAAACATACCTCTGATAAGGGATTAATATCCAAATATGTAAGGAACTCAACCAACTCGGTAACAAGAAAACAAATAAAACCCAATTAAAAAATGGGCAAAGGACCTGTAGAGATATTTCCCAAAATAAGACATACAAATAATCAACAGTTATATAAAAAAAGGTCAGTGTCATTAATCATCAGGGAAAAGCAAATTAAAAGCCACAATGTGCTATCACTTGTTAGAATGGCTGTTATCAAAAAGACAAAAGATAAGTGTTGATGAGGATGTGGAGAAAAGGGAACCATTATGCACTGTTGGTAGGAATGTCAATTGGTACAGCCATTATGGAAAAAAGTAGACTTTTCTCAAAAAATTAAAAATAGAACTACCATATCATTTGGCCATTTATTCTGAATGGCCAATTCAAGGTAGTGACTGCCAATTGGTAGATCTTTTAGTGACTTTAAAGATTAATGAGCATGTAGAACCAGACGGATTTAGAAATATTAGGGTGGAGTTTTAGATATTACAAGGTGGGGCAACTTGATTGTTTAAGTTAGTATAATTTATTAAGGACTATATAACATTAATATTTAAATATAAAATGTGTCCTTAAATGGCTTCTCTTATTGTGAAACATTATAATTATTAATAATTTGATAATTCATCAGTTTGTGGTTGACTTACTATACTTTCGTAATGAAATTACATCAGTTTAGGGTACTTTTAGGGGCAAGGAAGAGAAAACCAAATTCAAAATGTCTTAAAAAATCTTTTATAGTATGTGAGAGGCCATGTGGAGGCAGATTTAGATTTCATGTTTCCGTTGTGGTTTTGGCTGCTTTTTTTTGTTTGTTTTTCTTGACTTCATGGAAGAAACTTGGCTTGACCACTTCCATTTATCACATTGTTATGCAATAATATCTGAAATTAGGAAAGAAATAAATATTTCTTCCACTTGCTTCCTTTGAAGGAAAAAAATCCCTGTATGTTGTCTAGCAGACTTCTCTCAATTCTCATTGGTGAGAATTGTTTCATATGAACTCTCCTAGACCAATCCCTGGTGAGAAGAATGACATTAGCATGATTTCCTTTGACTAATCAACTCTTTCTTGTTGCTGATTGGGAGATCTCCCTCTCTTGAGGCAATCATATTGTCTATCTAGTAAGGAAGAATGAAGGAGAGAGAATAGTATGAGGTAGGTAGTCAAATGTGGCTGCCACGGGAACGTTGAAAGGCCCTTTTTGGCAAAGAATGTAAATAATGTCGATAGCCAACATTTATAAAGACTTAACTGTGTGCCTTTTTTACATGTTTTGCATGTGTGAGCTCATATAATCCTCCCAACTTACTTTTGAAGTTGATTTTCTTTTATAGATCAGGAAATGAAGAAATTTTGAAGAGATTAAATGATTTGCCAAACATTTTGAAGAAATTAAATGATTTGCCAAACTCACAAAACTGTTTCGTGGCAAAGCTGCGATTAGAACCTAGGCTGGCTGGTGAAATAGTTGTCTTCTCCCTGCCAGGTCACAATGAAGAGAACCACTAACACTGAGCATAGTTTTACTCTTGTTGAATTTAAGGATGGTAAGATAAGGACACTTCTTTTGTGAACAGGCTACATCCTGGGCATCTCCTAAGAAAGCTGTCATGTTTGAGCTTAATTTACATCTACTTACAGCTTTTACTATTTAAAAAAAAATTACAAAGAAGGAAATTAGGGGATAGAGTGATAAGGTAATTTTCCTGAGGCTACATAGCTATGAAGTAGCCAGCCTGGGATTTGAGTGTAGCCTTGCTTTGACTTTGAAGGCCTAAGTGCCTCCCACTAAATAACATTTCGGGAGTGTAGTTAATATATGGCAGGTGTAGGATGATAGATTTGGAATAAACAAAATTGCATAAACCTGACTAGCCCTATTGAAGTTTATAATATACAAAGAGCTCTGACAACTTTACAGCAAAATAACAAATAATCCAATTAAAAAATGGGCAAAGAACCTGAATAGACACTTCTCAAAGGAAGACATACAAGTGGCCAACAGGTATATGAAAAAATGCTCAGCATCTGTAATCGTCAGGAAAATGCGAATCAAAACCACTTTGAGATATCACCTCACCCCAGTCAGACTGGCTATTATAAAATAGACAGAATAACAAATGCTGGTGAGGATGTGGAGAGAGAGGAACCCTCCTGCACTGTTGACGGGTCTATAAATGAGTACAGTCATTATGGAGAACAGTATGGAGGTTCCTTAAACAACTATAGATAGAACTTCCATATGATCCAGCAATCCCACTACTGCGGATATATCCAGAGGTTTGGAAAACTTCAGGTGGGAGGGATCCCTACACTCCCATGTATAGTGTAGCTCTATTTACAATAGCTAGGTGATGGAACCAACATAAATGTCCATTGATGGGTGACTGGGTAAGGAAATTGTGGTTTACATACAGAATACTACTCAGCCATAAAAAAGATTGAAATTCTAAAATTTGCAACGACACGATGAGCCTGTAGAAAATTATGTTAAGTGAAACAATCCAGGTACAAAAAGAGAAATAACATATATTCTTATTCATAACTGGGAGCTAAATCCATAAATAAACAAATGAACAATAAACAGAGACAGAAAGAAAGATATAACCATCAGTAATACGTTGAAATTTTAGAAAACCAGAGGTGGAAAAGGGGAGGGGAGGGGAAAGGGAGGGAAGCTAATGAAGAATTGGTCAACGGATGCAAAAAATGATTGTGTATTGTAATGATGAATAAGCAAAGTACACTGATCTAACCACCACACTTTCTACACAATTATTGTAAATCAACGTTGTACCGTACATAACATGTATGTATAATAAAAAAAAAAGAAAAAATGGAAAGCTACAGAATAAATTGTAACATGTGGTTAAAAATAAAGAGAAAAGGTAAAGATGTTTTTTAAAAGGAAAATATATTTAATTGCTTTTATTTTATTTTCCAGACTAGACAGGAGAAATAACAATCTAAAGTTTAGGGAGGCTAAAGAAAAATACTCATTTGATTTCTGGAAGAGTTGGATAAAAAATAGAAACTAGAGTCTTCTGTACAGGGAGAAGATGAAAGTTAAAATGAGGAGTTTGATTTGAAATTGACTGCTGAGGCAGGCTAAATATTGAAATGTGGGTGATCATGTAGACTGACTAGTCTGGTCTAATTCATGATTAGACCAAGATGTGAACTGTACCAGTTTCTCGCCTCTGGATGGTTTACTCCTAAAACTGCAAAGTGAATTAAAAGGCAGGGNCTGAAATTAGGAAAGAAATAAATATTTCTTCCACTTGCTTCCTTTGAAGGAAAAAAATCCCTGTATGTTGTCTAGCAGACTTCTCTCAATTCTCATTGGTGAGAATTGTTTCATATGAACTCTCCTAGACCAATCCCTGGTGAGAAGAATGACATTAGCATGATTTCCTTTGACTAATCAACTCTTTCTTGTTGCTGATTGGGAGATCTCCCTCTCTTGAGGCAATCATATTGTCTATCTAGTAAGGAAGAATGAAGGAGAGAGAATAGTATGAGGTAGGTAGTCAAATGTGGCTGCCACGGGAACGTTGAAAGGCCCTTTTTGGCAAAGAATGTAAATAATGTCGATAGCCAACATTTATAAAGACTTAACTGTGTGCCTTTTTTACATGTTTTGCATGTGTGAGCTCATATAATCCTCCCAACTTACTTTTGAAGTTGATTTTCTTTTATAGATCAGGAAATGAAGAAATTTTGAAGAGATTAAATGATTTGCCAAACTCACAAAACTGTTTAGTGGCAAAGCTGGAATTAGAACCTAGGCTGGCTGGTGAAATAGTTGTCTTCTCCCTGCCAGGTCACAATGAAAGAGAACCACTAACACTGAGCATAGTTTTACTCTTGTTGAATTTAAGGATGGTAAGATAAGGACACTTCTTTTATGAACAGGCTACATCCTGGGCACTCTCCTAAGAAAGCTGTCATGTTTGAGCTTAACTTACATCTACTTACAGCTTTTACTATTTAAAAAAAAATTACAAAGAAGGAAATTAGGGGATAGAGTGATAAGGTAATTTGCCTGAGGCTACATAGCTATGAAGTAGCCAGCCTGGTATTTGAGTGTAGCCTTGCTTTGACTTTGAAGGCCTGAGTGCCTCCCACTAAATAACATTTCGGGGGCCGGCCCGGTGGCGCACTGCTACAGTGCGCCGCTTGGGAGCGTGGAGGCGCTTCCGCCGAGGGTTCGGATCCCACATACAGACCGGCCGCTCACTGGCTGAGCGAGGTGCGGGAGCAACACCGAGGGTTGCGATCCCGTTGCCGGTCACGAAAAAAGACAAAAAGGAAAAAAATAAAAAATAAATAAATAAATAACATTTCGGGAGTGTAGTTAATATATGGCAGGTGTAGGATGATAGATTTGGAGTAAACAAAATTGCATAAACCTGACTAGCCCTATTGAAGTTTATAATATACAAAGAGCTCCGACAACTTTACAGCAAAATAACAAATAATCCAATTAAAAAATGGGCAAAGAACCTGAATAGACACTTCTCAAAGGAAGACATACAAGTGGCCAACAGGTATATGAAAAAATGCTCAGCATCTGTAATCGTCAGGAAAATGCGAATCAAAACCACTTTGAGATATCATCTCACCCCAGTCAGACTGGCTATTATAAAATAGACAGAATAACAAATGCTGGTGAGGATGTGGAGAGAGAGGAACCCTCCTGCACTGTTGGCGGGTCTATAAATGAGTACAGCCATTATGGAGAACAGTATGGAGGTTCCTTAAACAACTATAGATAGAACTTCCATATGATCCAGCAATCCCACTACTGCGGATATATCCAGAGGTTTGGAAAACTTCAGGTGGGAGGGATACCTACACTCCCATGTATAGTGTAGCTCTATTTACAATAGCTAGGTGATGGAACCAACATAAATGTCCATCAATGGATGACTGGATAAGGAAATTGTGGTATATATACACAATGGAATACTACTCTGCCATAAAA
>NW_007728439.1:253305-255694 GCF_000696425.1 Galeopterus variegatus | reverse complement strand
TCCCATGTATAGTGTAGCTCTATTTACAATAGCTAGGTGATGGAACCAACATAAATGTCCACTGATGGGTGACTGGATAAGGAAATTGTGGTTTACATACAGAATACTACTCAGCCATAAAAAAGATTGAAATTCTACCATTTGCAACGACACAATGAGCCTGTAGAAAATTATGTTAAGTGAAACAATCCGGGTACAAAAAGAGAAATAACACATATTCTTATTCATAACTGGGAGCTAAATCCATAAATAAACAAATGAACAATAAACAGAGATAGAAAGAAAGATATAACCATCAGTAATATGTTGAAATTTTAGAAAACCAGAGGTGGAAAAGGGGAGGGGAGGGGAGAGGGAGGGAAGCTAATGAAGAATTGGTCAACGGATGCAAAAAATGATTGTGTATTGTAATGATGAATAAGCAAAGTACACTGATCTAACCACCACACTTTCTGCACAATTATTGAAAATCAACGTTGTACCGTACATAACATGTATGTATAATTAAAAAAAGAAAAAAATGGAAAGCTACAGAATAAATTGTACCATGTGGTTAAAAAATAAAGAGAAAAGGTAAAGATGTTTTTTAAAAGGAAAATATATTTAATTGCTTTTATTTTATTTTCCAGACTAGACAGGAGAAATAACAATCTAAAGTTTAGGGAGGCTAAAGAAAAATACTCATTTGATTTCTGGAAGAGTTGGATAAAAAATAGAAACCAGAGTCTTCTGTACAGGGAGAAGATGAAAGTTAAAATGAGGAGTTTGATTTGAAATTGACTGCTAAGGCAGGTTAAATATTGAAATGTGGATGATCATGTAGACTGACTAGTCTGGTCTAATTCATGATTAGACCAAGATGTGAACTGTACCAGTTTCTCGCCTCTGGATGGTTTACTCCTAAAACTGCAAAGTGAATTAAAAGGCAGGGTAATGCAAAATCAGGCAATGAGACACTTGGTGTATGAAAGTATGTGAATGCTCTGTAATTTCTGTTTCTTAGATAGCCATTTTTTTGTTTTTCTTTTTTCTTTGCCGGATACTCTCACCAACACTGTTTTATTCCAAAAGACCAATATGTAAAATTGTATGTAAAATATGTATTTATGTTGAGGTGTGTATATAGATGTTTGTGTATACATACATTTGTGGGGATATATATAAAACATATATGTATGTATGTATGTACATAAGAACTTAGAAAAGCATTCTGTCATTCAATGCTGAATAAAAATCTTTGCTATATTTTTTCATTACTTTTATTAGTACTGAGATTCATGAATTTTTAAATAATTGGTTCTTTGCTGATTTTTTTTTCTCCAAGAAGAAAATGTGATCCTTGGTAAAACATTGGATTTACTGTTACAGTTTGTATAACTGAAGGCTAATTAGCCAGTGTTTAATATCTCAAGACTACAAAACAATATCTGTTGACTACAAAACAATATCTGTTGTCTCTCTGTTACGCAAAATGAACAGCTAAATACTCTCCCAACTTATGTTTTAAAAAGAAACTCCCAGTACACAAGTATTCATAATTGATGATGTTTTCCGTGAAAACATATTCAGTGAATATAGATAAAATCGGCATTTGGAGCATGAGTGCTTTGGGTTCCAGCTCAAGGGCTGTGATTGAACTTCTTGCACAGGTTGGAATTCTTCATTTCATATTCCGAATTTGTAAGTGAAGAGATGAAGGCTGCTAAGTTCCTAACAGAGTTATATCCTCTTTACATTGCACTGTACAAATGAATTATAACATTTCTTGTTACAAAGCTGCTGAGCAAATTGTTTAACACACTTGTAATTTCACAATAAGGACTGGATTATAAAACTATAGATACAAATTCTTTTGTATCTCAGTGGTTGATTGTCATGTCTCTTTTGNACAAATGAATTATAACATTTCTTGTTACAAAGCTGCTGAGCAAATTGTTTAACACACTTGTAATTTCACAATAAGGACTGGATTATAAAACTATAGATGCAAATTCTTTTGTATCTCAGTGGTTGATTGTCATGTCTCTTTTGAGGATTACTAAGTAGATAAGCTACTTCTCTTTCTGATAACAAAGAAAAAATTCATTTATGTAAAGAGCTTTTGTGAGATATGCTGCTTCTGTATTTCATATAAAGCGTTTTCATATTTGCAGGTTTTCAGGACAACTAAGTGCACTTATTTGCAGCAAAGTTAAGAGTGTTTCTATTAACTTTATCCTTGGCTGGTTTACGGTTTTATGGAAATAAAAATATTTTGACAGGAGCTTTCCTTTTTCTATAACCAGCAATGAGTGGTCCCATTTTAAAACATTTCTTTGATTTTCTTTTACTTGTTATTGATTGGTGACACCAGTCAAAATTGTTCCTATGGTGTTCAGAATTCACTTCA
>NW_007728439.1:245671-251453 GCF_000696425.1 Galeopterus variegatus | reverse complement strand
TACCCTCCCCACGCCCCCAACTCAGTGTTGTCTGGGTTCTGGTGGAAGCTTATTGTCCTTGTTTTTTTTCTCCACTCTTCTCCATCCTTAACTTACGGGTAGATCTTGGTTCTGCCCTTTTGGACAATGTCTGTAGAACTATTTGTATAGTCTGTTTTCACAGCTTGATCAATGCCCAGTGGTTTCCACACTACTGGGTGAGGGTCCATTGCAGCTCCCGCTGACTCTGGTCATACTCAGATGCTCGGCAGTTTCTCCCTCATGACCTGGCTGAGGGTGTTTCCCCCATAGCCTGTGCTACAGGGTTTCCTGGCTTGAGATTTAATGATTCTCCCAGCCAGTTTGGTAACAATTTATCCTCCTCTAATATTTTCATTCTAACAAAGGAGTTACAGGAATACATTGTAGGTCTCTTCCACATTGCAGTAGAGTCAGTGAAGACTTAGGAGAGGAAGACGGCCCTCTGTGAAAGTGCAGACTTCCCTATCTTTGTACCCTACCATAGCCAGTCATTCTGGTGCACCTTCCATGCTTGCATATGGGAAATAAAGACAAAGTCCATTTTTCTCTCAAATGGTCCATTGGAGGTGGTAGTAAATATTGTGGTGGTAGGGATTGATAGGGTGGTCTGCACAGTTGCTTTCTGAGTACCAGCAAGAGTTACAAACACAGGAAAGGAAAAGGTAGCATTCTAAGAGACACTTGACTAGCTCNAAGTCCATTTTTCTCTCAAATGGTCCATTGGAGGTGGTAGTAAATATTGTGGTGGTAGGGATTGATAGGGTGGTCTGCACAGTTGCTTTCTGAGTACCAGCAAGAGTTACAAACACAGGAAAGGAAAAGGTAGCATTCTAAGAGACACTTGACTAGCTCCAAAGTTGCTTACAAAGAGAAGCAAGAGTTACAAACACAGGAAAGGAAAAGGTAGCATTCTAAGAGACACTTGACTAGCTCCTGTTTTCATCCTGGTTGCATTCTTTTCTTTTTAGGGAATGGGAAACTATTCTTACAACAGATGCATTCTTTCTTTATGGATCATTTTCACATGCTTTTTGCTCTGAGTCGTTAGTTATTAATATTTAAAGATACACATTAAGAAAACACTATTTTCTTTCAAGTGCCTGGATTTTGACTTTAAAAGTGTAGCATTCAAGTCTTTCCATTCTGCCGTGCTCTATTTGAAAGTGCTGTCTGAAAATCAAAGCTGATTATGACTTTGTGGTTCTCAATTTTTGCTGTCCCCGTCAAGCAATGGATGGCTCAGTTCACTGAGTGGAAAGCCACGAGGAACAAGCTTTAGAGAGATGCAGAATGATAAAGACTCAATTGTGGGCATGCAAGAAAGAAGTGGAAATCAACAAGAGGAGTGAAAATTGAGTAGACAGTGATTATTATGTTTGCAAAAACTGGGACTGATTTGATCCCCATGTGAATTCCAGAATAATTTTCTAGAGAGCTACCTTTTAAAGTCCTTTTTAGACTTTTCACAAAGTAGTATTTTTGAATTCTCTTCATTTTCCTTGATTTATTGGATAAAGCCAAGCTCAAGCCCTATTTCATTTTTAAAACCTTTCTTAGTCATCTCAAGCCATATTTCTCTGTGTATCATAAACCACTAAAATATAGATTAGGACTGCTTGTTTAGACGTGTAATCTCATACAGTCCTGGGTTATTTAAGGTGTTTTAATTTTAATAATCTTGTCTTGTTAATTAGATTCTAAGCTTTTGTACACAAAGGTTTTATGCTATGTGTTGAACATAGTAGATGATCAGTAAATAGTTGTTAAAAATAAATGAATGTTGCTATTTATATTTAGAATAATAGAAAAGATTTAAAACTGTTAAAAGGAATTTGGTTTAAGTAAAATAATTATCTAGTTGTGATGGCTGTTACAAATGACATACTATACTGGTAAATATTCTGGAATTTTTTTTTTAAGTCTTTAAAGATCAACATACACTTCTATTTGATTAGAGTAGTTGAGGTAAAAATAAAAATAAAATAAAGTTCCTGCAAATTTGAAAATATATACTTAAAAATGAAATTTTGTGTTTTCTTCTTTTATTTATATTAACTTAGTATTTTATTGGCAACTGTGTAAGGGATATATACAACACTGTACTTCTCAATTATATTTATTACAAATTATCAGGGAAGATAACAAGTAAATATAAAAGGCAAAATCCTAGAAGTTTATCTATTTGTGTATGCTTTAGTAAGTTATGTTTGCTTCCTGCCTACTAAATTAGTTCAATTTTTGTCCAGCTCAAGGGTTGTATTGCAGAATTTATTTGTTATAAAAAATATGGAATGAATTTTCAGATGGCATTATCCAGCTAAACATTATTTGGATTATTTTATTGCTAAAGCTATTATGTTAGTTAATACTTAAACCCAAGTTAATTCATTCTGACTACTCTCTGTATCTAAAGAATACACTGTAACATATCTAACATTTTATTTATTTATTTATTTTTTTTGTCCTTTTTTTTTTTTTGAGACTGGCACCGTGCTCAGCCATTGAGCGCACTGGTCATCCCTATATAGGATCCC
Organism: Galeopterus variegatus; assembly: GCF_000696425.1. Classification (NCBI taxonomy): domain Eukaryota; kingdom Metazoa; phylum Chordata; class Mammalia; order Dermoptera; family Cynocephalidae; genus Galeopterus; species Galeopterus variegatus. Next base: position 248,898 of record NW_007728439.1, on the reverse strand, counting down.
AACCCGCGGCGGAAGTGATGCCACGCTCCCAGCGCCGCACCCTCCTGAGTGTGCCACGGGCTCGGCCCACATATCTAACATTTTAAACAACAATTACAGAATATTTTAACATATTTAAAAAAATAGTTCATTTGGGGCCAGCCCGTGGCGCACTCAGGAGGGTGCGGCACTGGGAGCACAGTGTCTCTCCCGCTGCGGGTTCGGATCCTATATAGGAATGGCCGGTGCGCTCACTGGCTGAGCGCGGTGTGGACAACACCACACCAAGGGTTGCGATCCCCTTACCGGTCACAAAAAAGACAAAAACAAAAACAAACAAAAAAAAATAGTTCATTTGTGTTCATGTAATTACTAATTTCTCTGTGTGTATGTATTACTAATTTCTGAGTAATACATTGTTGAGTTTTTATGTTTCACTTTGATGAAACAAATGCTAAAACTCTAAATCTTTTTTCAGTTAAAGGAAATTTGTTTTTAACAAGGGAAAGGTGAGAACACCAAGAAGTGATTTTTTATATGTGAATATATCTTACGATAATCAAATCACAAAAACAGCAATAACAGAAGCATAATTAAAGTTAGAGTAGAAGAAATCAACAATTATAAAAGTGTCTTTGTACATAAAATATTACTACATATTTAATTTACTTTAAAATGAATTAAAATTTAGATTCTGCAAATATGAAGATGCATTTGTGGTCATGCTACAAGAGACATACTCATATATACAACAGTACTCTTTAAAGCCTAAATGACAACATGGGAAATAGGAAAGATAATGGAATAAAAACCAATGCAGAAGTGCTACCCCACTAAAAGTTACATTTAATTCTAAGTTTTCTGGGAAAAGGAACGAGATGGGATATAGAATTTTTATTATAAAATAAGGAGACCAGGCTATTTATCTAGAAGGAAGATTAAAATTAATTTATTATGTGGTTCTTCAAGTTACATACTGTAAACAATTTAATATTATTTGGATTATTTTCCATACTGGCTTAAGAAAAAAATCTAAAAAGTTTTTAATAGTACCTTTTCACATAATATTCCTTGATAAAAGCTTAGAGCATAGCAGATTGTATTTACATATAATATAATTTACTCATATTTATAGTGAACGTATACATATCTCATAAAGAAATGAGCATTGTTTAGAGTTTATTGTTTTGTTTATATATTTTTGTTCTATCAGATTTTTTACATTAAAGCAAGGTGTTAAAATGTAATTGATAGTGATAAATAACAAAACAATGTTCACAATGTATCTTTGAGGATTTTGTCATCTACTGTATTCACTCATTCCCATTTGTCAAATCCTTGCTTTGTGTTGCTTCTGAGCCTCGTGGGTAATAAGATGTATAAACAGTGAATCATTTTCTCAAAAGACTTACCAGCTAACATCAGTAAGAATACACTTATTCCCAAAACAATAATACAAAGAATATGTGATATTTCCATATAAGTGACAAAATGTAATGCCAGTCTGTTAATGCTATGTATTTGATAGTATGGGTATGCACGAAGTGCTGAGAGTTTGATTGAAACAACACAGTGGAAATGAGTCTCTGACTCCAGAAGAACTACCAGTTTTGTTTTGCCACCGATGCCGTATTAGCTCCTTTATGATACCACTAGTGCTGGAGGACAGACACCTTGCTTTTGTTCATGCAATTGTCCCCTGGAGCAAAGATACATAGTTTTTGTGTTTTCCAAGAAATCCTGGAAAAAACAGAGGAAATTGAAATACTTATTTATAAAACAAGGACTTGCAAACTATTTTCATACAACATCCTGATTTTACACATAAAAAAGAAATTCCCTTAAAGGGATAAGTGACTTGTTTAATTATTCCCAACTAGCAAGTAGCATGGCTTGGTTCTAAAACAACTTTTCAGCTTAAGTGGAAAAAACTTAAAACAGTTTATGTTGGGAAAATAAGTTTTTCAGACCAAAATTTCATGTGCTTTTAAAAATTACTTTAAATATACCAGATTATTGTTTCTGTTATTTCATTCAAATACCCTTTATAGTCAGGACTGTTCTTAACTAATATTTTATCTCTCCAGGAGTAGTGGTCCCTCCATATGTAAGAGAAGGTATTTCTGAGATATTGAGTTCCTACTGTTTCTTTAAGGTTTTGTAATCATTTAGAGGAATTAAATTTCTATCCTTTTAAATACTGAAATCACTGTTATTAAAGATTAGAATCTTTACTGCATGCGACGTAAGTGTATTAATTTTACTTGGAATCAAACCAGTATATTTTACTTCCCAGGAATTTATTGTATTATATAAATTTCATTTTTTCACAAAGGGGAAGCATTTTAAAAGATAAATAATGGAAATAACTGGCACTACTTTCTGGGCAAAGAATGCACTGTTTGGTTGGATGGAACTAATGAACCGGGTATACCCGGAGGTATGAGCTATTGTGCATTTGAATGAGACAGTGGACACAGAGTAACTGATTTGCACAGTATAACCCCAAGTGTATGCAATGTCTTGGCAGAAAAGTACCGAGTCAGTTGAAAATGCCTTTGGGAAATTGATGTGAAAGTAGAGTTGAGTAAGTTCAAGGTTGGTCAGTATTTTTTATAGAATTGAGAATGGTAACAGGAGTCAGGTGGAGAATAACCTAAGCCTTGTTTTACCTAGAGTCATTTAAAAAGTTAAAGTGAAGAATAAGTTTCTTGAGAATGTTGAGCACTTGGAATGTGTTGGTGTTACATGGGTTTATCCTAGAAACATGGTGATAGTGGTGAAGACAGGGACTGACATACCCTTTGGAAATAAGCTAGGGTCAAGCTGACTATTTTCTCACATTGTGTGAATAGCAAATAGAAGAATGGTTATCTGGCAATAGCTAGGGTTTCAAAAACAACAACAACAACAACAAACAGGTTAGAGAAGAGGTGCAAAAGTGTTTTAAAGTCTGAGTTTGAGAGGAAAAACAACAACAACAACAACAACAAACAGGTTAGAGAAGAGGTGCAAAAGTGTTTTAAAGTCTGAGTTTAAATGCTCAAAATGGAAAATTCTCTGACAGTCAAGAATATTTAAGATTATCCTAAGAAAAATCTATTTGAAAATTTCAAGTTCAGTATTTTTCCTGATCATCACATCGTTTCCCATTTCCAAAGAAATCCTGTCCTATAGCATGACTTGTATTAATGTTTCTGTGCATTTGATTCCTGTGGTATTTATTAACAAATTTTGAAGAGAAAATA
>NW_007728439.1:241097-245257 GCF_000696425.1 Galeopterus variegatus | reverse complement strand
TGCGATCCCGTTGCCGGTCCCGGTCTGGTATGGGCGCGACACTGAGGGTTGTGATCCGTTGCCGGACACGAAAAAAAGACAAAAAGGAAAAAAAAAAAAATTTTTTTTACAATGTTCTTAATCCTACGTAACATTTTTAACCATGACAACTTTCTCATTTTCTTACTGAGCTCTACTTTTTTAATTGTTTACATGCAGTCTGAGGTATTACTTTCTCTATATTTTCCATTGCTATATAAAGTGAGTTTATTTATGTATTTATTCATTTTAAGAAATCTTTGGAGAATCAACTGTTTATAATTAGTCATTACGGTAAACGTTATGTTATAAATTATGTTCATAGAGATGAATAAAACATTGTCCTTTTCCTCAAGGAATTTTAAGTTTCCTTCAGAGAAGCCACTTAAGCAGATTGTCCCAATACAATATTCTAATTATAACTAGACTCATATATGGAAATAATTTGCAAACCTAAAATAATATCAGTACATCATTTCATCATATTATTTGACTAGTCTGCTTTCAATTTATAATATTTTCATTTGTGAAATGTAGGAATGTAGCTTAATTTCTAGCTTGCCTTATCTCAAAGGAATAACTATGAATAAAAATATTTTTATTAGTTTAACACATGCAATGAATTCACTTTACAGATGTTTAGCATGGACACATTGTTTAAGCCCTCCACTTTCTTTTAATTAATTAGAGAAGCCAACATTTGTTATATACATTATTTCCCTAGTTATTTCAGTAATTTTTACTACAACAAATTGAGTTCTGGAAAGTAATACACAATTTTCTTATGATTTCCTTTTCTCTGAATTATATTTATTTTTTAAGTCTTAAGGGTGAACAAGGTCTTTGCTAAAATCTCTTATGCTCATTGACTTGCTGATTGCTTTACAATTTTGACATTTTTTTACATGGACTGATTTTGTTATTTGGTTCTCATTAGAAATGATGCAAGTATCCCAATTTCAATCATCTTGTTATTGAACAAATAATGTTAGAAATCACAATCTGATTTAAAAATTTATGTTGTGTGAAACATATCTACTTATAAGATTCTTCAATGAGGCCTGACCAGCTCTTTTGAGAGGAAATCAAACACAGTGGTTCACATTTCACAAACAGACGTTCAATCTAAATGATTTTGGGTCATATTTGAGGTCACTTTGTTGTTGTCATTGTATTTAATCCTCCCAGCATCTCATTGTTATTGCCAGAAAACTTTGGTGTGCAGCCTGCATATAATCAGGGACAGACAACTGCAGCATAGACTACCTAACCTGAATCAAAATGAGACAGTGTGATGCAATATGCAGAATTATGCAAGAAAAAAAAGTTAACTTGTACCCAAAATGCACAAATAGCCTTCTGTGTTTTACAATACATAATATATATATGATTTATCTATAATATGATATTATTTTAATATAAAAATCAATGTTTTTATGTGAGTCTACCTGGTTGTAGCTAACGTTCTATTGAAGTCTAGGGAAACAAAACAAGTGTGTGTGTGTGTGTGTGTATGGGGGGGGGTGTTTAATATTATAATCAAATTTCAAAAATTATGTAAACTACCATGATAGATATATAATCCATGCTTTTAATAAGTATGGGTATTTAAAATTACTTTCAATATTAAAATTCAGCATGGAAAAAACTAATTTTGGGGAATATTCATTGGAATGAAAATACAGGTGTTTTTTGGCTATCTTGAAATGTGAACTTAGAACTACAGTGAAATGAGTAAAATATATTAGCTTAGGTATCAAGATTACACTGTAGCTGATAAAGAGAAATCAACAATCTTTGATTTTAAAAATATATGTATATATATAAACTGTTCATTTACAAAATTATGCTTTTACACGGACATTACGTTGTTTCTTCTCCTCTGTTTGACTTTCTACATTGCCCCAAACCTTAATTGTTTTATTTTGCAAGTGAAATCTACGACAGTGGTCAAGGTGTACTCTGACTTAATCACAAGCATTTAATGCAATTCAGAGAACAATAGATTCTTTCTGATGTAAAAGTCTTGGTTGTCATGTTGCTAGTGAGCTGTTTGTGACTAGAATGCAAAGTAGTTTTAATCCATACATCCTTTTTTCTGTGCTGGGATGCCTGCCAAACCTATGTCTGTGATTAACTTCTGAGGTTGTCAGTTTGAGACAAATGTAGGTGCAGGATAATTTAGTACAATGAATTTATAGTTAATCCTTGTTTAATAATAACGTTAGTATTTGGCACTAGAAAACAAATAATTATCTTCATCAACGAAACCTTTGCTTATTACATTTGGTGTTTTAAACTGCCCTATGCTTTTAATATAAATCCATGTAAAGTTGATGTAACTCAACAAATTATCTGTTAAAATATCACATTACATAATTAATTATTCATGGTATCTTAGTGTTTAAAACTCCATCACCAGCTGTATCCCAAGTTTTGAATGAAACCTAGTAGGAAATCTGTGAGGAATGTTCATTTTATATAAACTACCAATTAAAAATCTAAGACTTAGAGAAGGTGAGACACTTGTCCAAGGTTGTCCAACTGATAAGTGAAGAATCTGGAATTCAAAAACTGTGCTTGTCTACTTTCCGAATCCATTTTTAATGACTCTATACAGTCCTGACTCTCTGTACCTATGGCTACATTTTCCATTCCTGTTTCTTAAAAATCTCATGATGATGGAGGGGAGGGAGTGATATTGAATATTTGAGCAAAGATCCATGAAAATATAATGATGTGTCTTGAACATTTACTATTCCAGACACTGTGCTAAACGTTAGACATGTATTATCTTACTTGAGCCTAAGCATAATCTTTTAAGGTAACTACTGTTCTTAATGTGTTCCTTACAGATGATGAAAGCAATGTGCAGAAACTTTAAGTGACTTTTCTAAGTTTCAAGACAAGGTAGCCTGACTTCAAAGGACGTGTCCTTGACTACTACTATATTACTTTCTTATTGCTATTGTAACAAATTTAGTAGCTTAAACGATACAGATTTATTATCTGGCTGTTCTGGAGGTCACAAGTCCAGATAATATCAAGGTGTCAGCAGGTTGATGTCTTCTTGAGACTCTAGCTGAGAATATATGTTCTTACCTTTTCTAGCTCGTAAAGGCCACCTGCAATTCCTTGTCTCATGTCCCCTTCCTCCATCCTCAAAGCCAGCAGTATAGAATTTTCAGTCTCTCCTTTCTGCCTCCTGCCCCATCAGTCTCTGTTTCATTTCCTGTCAAACATCTCCATCTGAATCACTTGCCTCCCTCTTTCTCCGTAATGCCCTTGTGATTATATTGAGGCTACTCACACAATTAAAGATAATCTTCCCGACTCAAGATTTTTTTTATCTTAATACTTCTACAAAGTCCCTTTTGCCATGTAAAGCAGCGGTCACAGGTTCCAGGGATTTGGAGGTGGACATCTTTGGAGGGTCATTCTTCTCACTGTCACAAGTATACTCTACTGATTTTTGACAATGCATTTCCTATTAGAATGAGTGGTGTTAAAGTGCATAATGTATGACTCCCCTCTGTGACCAGCCCTAAAGGGATGATTCAGTATTAATTGATTAGTCAGACAAATAGTAACACCATTTTAACTCAACAACTAATATTGTTTAAAAGTTAGATATGCAGAAATAAAAGATATAGTGGACTTTAAAAGCTGCATAAATTGTATGGCAAAGAATTTATCACAATAATTTTAATTTATAAATATTAATATATTTATCAATTTAACAATATAAAAAAGATAATGACAAGGACTAAAGAGGGAATGTTTTTCATTTTCAGTTTCATTTTTTGCAGAAAGAAATAAGTAAGAAGTACTTTAACTGCATAGCACTTAATTCTTCTCAAAAATTTTTCTAATCTGTTTTCCTCTTTGATTTTATAATAATCTTGGAGGTAATAAAACTGAAGTTTTTAAAACTGCTTTATAAATAATTGTCACTGTTGAGGCCTCATAACTAACTTGTATTGTTAGTTTTACTATTTATTTTTACTTCAATTTTTAGTTTAAAATTTGCCATTTTATATTGAGTTGTTTTATAACCTGTTGCAATAATTTTAGAGACTAGACAGTATATTAACCCTAATAAATAAAATGTCACCAACTGAGACATGTAGAGTTTTAGTAAA
>NW_007728439.1:239462-240475 GCF_000696425.1 Galeopterus variegatus | reverse complement strand
ACAGTATATTAACCCTAATAAATAAAATGTCACCAACTGAGACATGTAGAGTTTTAGTAAACTCCCCATAGTCACCTAACTAATTGGTAATAGAGCTTTTCCTGCTACCTGGTTCCCAATTCCCACTCTAAAGTGGTTGTTGCTATGACTAGCCACTTCCCAAATCTAAGACAGAGATTAATGAGCCACTGGCCTTCTGATTTTACTAACTATGCAGGTTTATTTGTGTCATATAGTAATCGACAATAAATAGTTGTCTGTTGGTGTGATTTAAATCATCTTGATTTTGGAAGAAGAAATCTATATCTCATAGAGCTCTAAAGTAGCTCTTCAACATGCAGGTTGGCAGTGATGGGCATTGGATTTGGCAAGCAAACTAGAGCCCTATTTAATGTTCTGATATATGCCTTTTCTAAGTTAACCAAACATTTTTTTATCTTAAACTTTACTAAATGAATTCCCTCTCTGTCTATCTCAGACACACACACATATACACACAGATAATTTCTTTATCTTTATTTGTAAAAGTACAAGTTTAATGTTGTCTTATACTCTTTCTGTGGTTCAGGTAGATTTTTGGTTTTTGTTTTGTTTTCAAACATGCTTACAGAGATCTTAACATGCTTTATGGAGCCAATTGTGGTTTGATAGATTTAAGTGTTGATTCGATGTATTGTTAATCTAATCAAAGATTGTCAGTCACCATCTCTGATATCATACCAGTGTAATGATGAACATACAACTTTAGGGAAAATATCTAGCTGTTGTTGGTCATTTTAAATTAGTTTATTTAAAAAAAGTCACTTCCATTCTGAAAAATTCCATGGGTAATGCTTCCTTAGAAAGTGATTTTCACCTGATGGCAGCACATTGTAGCCAGTGACTATGGAAATGGAGATAGAGTTACAGCAGTTGAAATATTTTTATTTATTTATTTATTTTTACCGGTAAAGGGATCACAACCCTCAGCACAGTGTGGTCTGCACCACGCTCAGCCATTGAGTGCACCTGCC
>NW_007728439.1:236995-239131 GCF_000696425.1 Galeopterus variegatus | reverse complement strand
TGTTGATTCGATGTATTGTTAATCTAATCAAAGATTGTCAGTCACCATCTCTGATATCATATCAGTGTAATGATGAACATACAACTTTAGGGAAAATATCTAGCTGTTGGTGGTCATTTTAAATTAGTTTATTTAAAAAAAGTCACTTCCATTCTGAAAAATTCCATGGGTAATGCTTCCTTAGAAAGTGATTTTCACCTGATGGAAGCACATTGTAGCCAGTGACTATGGAAATGGAGATAGAGTTACAGCAGTTGAAATATTTTTATTTATTTATTTTTTTTACCGGTAAGGGGATCACAACCCTCAGCACAGTGTGGTCTGCACCACGCTCAGCCATTGAGTGCACCTGCCATACCTGTATAGGACCCGAACCTGCGGTCTCGGTGCCATCAGCGCCGCACTCTCCCAAGTGAGCCACGGGGCCGTCCCTTATTTAGTAAATATATTGAATTGCAAGTTATATTCTCTTAAGCCTAATCTGTAACATGGCTATTTTAAAAATTCGAAGTTTGCCATGAGATTTCCTTTGTGATGTAGCCTATTAAATCTCTATGATTCCTTCTTCCAGAAAAACCACTGGAGTTAGTCTGTAAATTACAGGGTGGCTGTGCATTGGCACCAGCATATGTTATTGTAATTGACAGAACAGAAGCACCATCAGAAAAGTCATACTAATGTCTATATTACTTTGGTTTGAAAAGAAAAATATGTGTTGACTACAACAAATCAAAATAAATCTTTCAATATTTCACATCTATATTCTTCATTTTGCCTTAGTTCTAAAATATGGATAAGCTCTTAGTGCTTCTGTTAGAAAGGAATATAATTACAGTGCATTATGAATAACAAAAAAGTTATTTCAAGCACCAATTTACCCAAACAATAGAATAGTCAGAGATACAATTATTACCTAATTTCATAAGACAAATTAATGCTTATTTGCAGGTAGAATAAGCTCATCAGTACTTTTGTGTGATCTGAATCTCTCTTTTTTATAATATATTTAGAAATTTATCTTCTCTTCTTGGTAAAATGCTGTTATGATTTTTTTTCTTGTAGTAAATTTAATTTTTAAGGGTACATGGTTTCTTGTTTTTTTATACAGCATTCATAATGTGCACCATATTGTTTTCAGGCACATGGATTAATAGGTTGATACATGACTATAGCTAAGGTTATGGTAGCAGAAAAAAATGTTCATATCTTACTTACATATAGAATGATATTGGTTAATAAGATACAATTTCAAACAAATAATAGGCCCTGTTTTCCTTTTCTATAGTATGTTGTTTTTCTTCTAAAAGATAGTAAGCCAATTAAGGATTTCTAAGAAGAGAAATGATTTTATGGGTGATATTTAAACTCTTCAGAATGATAGAGTATGACTAAATGATTTGTAATTGATTCCTCAATTAAAGTTGTTTGTGTTTGTTATAATTCTTAATAATAAGAAATGCCAAGCAGTTTTTTCTATTTATAGGCTATATTTTAGGCCACATGTTCAATAAAGGACTACAGATAAGTACTGATTTGCTAATTTGCAGCCTCATTGTTAAAACTTCGTTATTACTATAAACCAAAGTATAACAGCTCACTCTGGAGATATTACTGGAATTCTGATTTCGTCAATTAAATATTCAAAATATCCCTAAAAGTGGGATGGATGGAGAAGAATAATGTTGATTTGAATGGACTGATTCATTTTCACATATTGTTTCTTTATATACCACATACTTGAAGTTGGTATTTTATGTTTACTTGATTAAAATTGGAAAATACACAGTAGAATGATTCAATTTTCTGATAGTGTTGATATTGTGATAGCAGAAACTTCTTTACTTGACAGGCAGAATGCCCATTTTAAAGATACATTAATGTAGGTAATATCATTTTGTCGTGGGATATCTTATAAATTAATTATTCTGCTTTGCTCATGACATTATGAAAAATTGGAGGAAACAATATTGGAGATAATCTGTCTTGTTTGCTAGCCATAATTTATAGTTTACTTTGAGTTGCTTCTGTTCACAATTCCCTTGAGAATTTTTTTGCTGGTTCTGTTAAATTACCAGTTGGCATGATCCAAATCTAAATTTGTTTTAATAGCTGACAAGATTGATTTTTATTGAGAAT
>NW_007728439.1:235069-236302 GCF_000696425.1 Galeopterus variegatus | reverse complement strand
TTGGCATGATCCAAATCTAAATTTGTTTTAATAGCTGACAAGATTGATTTTTATTGAGAATATAAACAGAAAAAGCAGTCCAATAGCCACGTTAAGAATTGTTTTTAGTTAGTCATTTCCCCCCAAAATGAATAGATGTATATAGAGAAATATTGTTTCAGATGAAATTTTTGTATATAAAATAAAATCCATAGATAAATTAATCAGATATTTTTAAAACAATTTATTCTATGAAATAAATAAAAATTATAAATTTATGTTGCTAAGAAAATGCAACTCCTTTTTTTCTGCTATTATTCCTGAAATATACCCATTTATCTGATTTCGACTGTAGCCTGAATGCACCATCAGTTTCAATTAGAATAGCTTTGTACAAAGAACACCCTGACATGGCAAAGCTCTTCTGCAGGAAGACATTCTTTCAATACATATCATTTTAAAATCTTAAACAGAGCAGTCACCTTTCCGGCAACATCACTAAAGGATATATCTCTTCATCAGAAAAATTAAGATCTATAACTATTAGGTTTGTTTACTACATTAATAATTTCCATTAAAGAAAAATGTTGCTCTCACTTATTTTTTACAGTTTATGACACTTCCATTAATTAAGAAAGTAGATGTAACAGGAATATTTTTATAAACTTATTTTTTTGACAATAGTGAATTAATAAGCTATATCTTTTTGAGAAGGAACCACAAATCTTGAAAAAAAATAATGTAACTTTAGGGAAAAAAGCAGGGCTATATTCAAATGTATGAATATTTTAAATTAATATTTGAATAATCATTTTGATTTTTCAAGTGTGAAAACATTAAAAATTAAAATGAGTACATTTTTCTAGCAGTACTATAACGTTTTTGCCATAGACATATGCAAATCACTGAAGTTGCCAGAGGGTCACTTACAGGATCCTCTTTCAAGTGCAGCACTAAATGTTAGGGTTGCTTGTTGATACCTAATCTTCTGTTAACATCATAAATCAGCACTTGTCAGATCAGGCAAGCATATTAACTAGAGTTATTATATTTCAAAACAGTTAGGAGTGTTTTTTATTCTGACAGCTTTCCAGAGAGGGGATTCTGTGATGAGTAGCTGCAAATATTTCACCCTGGTGAGGAGGATACACATTGCCAGTTATTACTGTTAAGGGCAACCTTTGCTAGCATGTCGTAATTCTCTCTACAGCTCTCCATTTTAATTCCTGTCATGCCACAGAGTTATTTACTCCT
>NW_007728439.1:231861-233566 GCF_000696425.1 Galeopterus variegatus | reverse complement strand
TATAGCTTGAGAATGTGTGTGTGTGCGTTTGTGTTTACTGACAAACCCTTGAGCTGGAAGAGAGTGAAGGAGTGATTTTTCAGATCTTGTTTGACTTTGTTGTTAGTTGTCAGACTGGTTATTAGGGAAATTTTGTAAACCTGGCATATCAGAATTTGAGCCCAGCATTCAACAGAAGCTTGCATTGTGGATAAGATGGAGAAATGTGGACAGAAAAATCCATCTGTGAAAGATTAAATGACTATGTCAACTTTCATTAATTTTAAGCAAAGTGGACAACTTTTTTTAACCTTTTTTAATGTTTTCCGTATTTTTCTCCAACAATAACACATATACAAAGGCAGAGTGTAATTAGTCTGTTTCTGTTACTTATAACAAACTACCTGAAACTTTGTGATCTATATGAAAAAGAAATTTACTTGCTTACAGTTTCTAAGGCTGGGAAGTCCAAAGTCCAGGGAACACAACTGGTAAAAGCATTGATGGTGACAGTAATGCAAGGGTCTCACATGGCAGAAGATGGCGGAGCAGAAAGAGACTAACCTCCTCATTCACTCTCCTTTTAAAGCCCTCAGAATCACACCCTTGACCACTATTTTTAATTAATTCATTATGGCATGTTCCTGCAATTTAATCATCTCTACAAGGCCCNCGTAATTCTCTCTACAGCTCTCCATTTTAATTCCTGTCATGCCACAGAGTTATTTACTCCTTTTTCCAAGCTAACAGCTGCCAGCCATGTACATTTTCATAGAGGTACAGAATTTTAGGAAGAGGAAAAAAAAAACCATGGAAGATATCCTTTCTGAATCTTCATTTTCCTGTTGGAGATAATGATGCCTTTTTTATTATTGAGAACTCACTAAACTCTGGCCCACAACAGATATTTAACTTACTTACAATCACACAACTGACTCGTTTTGCATTACAATATTAAACCAATGAAAAGATCCACTCTAGAAGTAGTGCAATGTTCTATGATAAGTATCAAACAAAGATTAATGTAGTTTATCCTGATTTAAAAACAAAAACACAAAGGAAAGAAAGAGGGACAAGTTGAGTGGACTCACATTTACAAAGGGCCACAAAAGAAACATAGAACCAATGAACAGTGCAAAATCAGGTCACTTATTTATAGGAATATTGCAAAACAATTACAGCCTAGAATAAGATGAAGCTTTTGGAAAGTGCTGACAACAATAAAAAGTCACTTGAGGAAGCCATGGTGTGATCTAAACAGATGCTGTCACTCATTAATTGTGTAAGAAGGTGGTTTTAACTGTAGGGATAGCAGATTACAGAGAGAAGGTGGGTCCACAATTTACCTTCTTTGAGAATGATTTTTAGAAGAGGGGTAATACAGGAGCACTAAGTGGAGTTAGGTGAGGAGTCTTTAAACAATGACCTCTCCTGAGTGCGTCTCGGCTTTCTTATCCCAGTAGATTATGGCGCAGTAATAACGCAGTAATAAGTAATAACTCAACCTGGAAGAGAACATTTTCATTTTATGCAGTCTTTGAAGTAGCTAAAGCTGAATCGTGTTCCTTAAAGATATGAAATTTTTAAGTTTTTGATGAAGTAGATACAGCAAACTATAGATTTGTGAACTTGACTTTGCTCTGGAAAACACTTCAGAATATATCTTATAGCTTGAGAATGTGTGTGTGTGCGTTTGTGTTTACTGACAAACCCTTGAGCTGGAAGA
>NW_007728439.1:228032-230440 GCF_000696425.1 Galeopterus variegatus | reverse complement strand
GTCAAGTTTTGGGGGGACACTCAATTCAAGTCACAGAGATTATGCTATCTAAACATAATTAAGGATATAAAACTTGGAAGGTGATTAGAGATTGGCCAATCTGACTCTACATCAGTAGACTGTTCCGTAGGAATGAAGGCAACATCTCTCCTTGCTTTCTGGGGTGACCACTTTTTAATTCTAGAAATTAATCTAACAGGGAAGTAAGATTAATCATCTTAAATTTAGAGGTAAATATTAATATGCAAAAATCATGTATCTTAAATTCTCTGAACTTGAATTTTGCCTTCTACAACTGAGGAATGTTGCCAACTAAAAAAACTGAGGAACAAATTACTCCCTCTAGGCCTTTTATTTCCCGTAGAATCTGTTATAAAGGGTAGATGTTAGGCACCTGGAATGGACTAGAGGTTCTTGAATAATGAAGAATTGGGTTGACTAGGTAAATGGGGTGCATGTTTTATTTCAGTCTTATTTTCTACAAGAGCTGTTGTTGATCAGTAAGTTTAAATAACTTATTTTTCTCACAGAACACATTACTACATTTTCTCTGTCTGAAAGCTTTATAAAAAGGCAAGAGAAACAAAAGAAAATGTCTGAAATCCAAATATCAATATCTTTATTCAATTTTACTGTAACATGTACCATCAGCATAACTTACTCCAACATTTATGTTTCTTAAATTATTAGACTAATTAAATGGGGACATTCTTTTTAAAATGTTGAATTTTAACTAATTTGCAAGTGTAAATTACATCTAGATAAACATTTACTTATCCAGCAAACATAGGATTTAGGGGACTGATTATTCCTTTCCCTGCCCCATCCCTCTACAAAGGTCTTTCTGTGAAAGTCCATGCCATTATCACAAATACAGTAACTGGGTGCTGAGGGTTGAATTGTGTCCCCTAGAGGTGCACTTTATGAAAAAGCTTATATCCTTTCTCAGAAAGGAGTTTGTGATATCACTTGGGTTGTACAAGTTAGAGAAGCTATGCAATTAATAATGAAATACTTTCATTAGGTTTGCTTTAAATGATAAAGATTATACTTGAAAATGCTTTGAAGAAATTTCTATTTTTACAGGGGTATTTAAGACAATATTTGTAATTCTGCAATGATTTCTTTGATATAATCAAGTGGATTTTGACTAAATACGTATTTTTAAAAATAGCAATAATTTGAAAACCAGAAAAATATGCTTGAAAACAAAACTAGTTTTACTAATGGGTTGCCATTTAGATTCTAAGTATTCATTAACCAGGAGGTGGCTAATGAGCAGATGTTTAATGAGCAACAGAAATGAACAGACAGGTTTTTTTTTTGCTTGTTTATTTCATACTGACTGAAGGTGTAGATGTGTTGATGAAACAAACAAAGAAAAAGTGTTCAACTTAATGTGACTTAATAGAAAAATATTCTAATCATAGAATTGAATATGGTGTGGAAACACATTAAAATTTCAGAATAACAATATAAATTTCAGAATAATGTAGGTACAATTTTAGGAAAATATCAAACTAATACACAAATAGTTAAAAGTTAAAGTTATCAAAACAAATGTGATCAACTCATATTCATACGTTGTGCAATGTTTTCTTCTCTTATATCTCATTACCTTGCTACTCATTTACAGGGATAGGAAGTTCTGTGGATTTTTGTTTTGTTTTGTTCTTTAAATCTGTATACCCATGCACTCTTCCATCTTGGGTTAAATTCTACTGATCTGAGATTTATCATGCACTATTCATCTCCCAGAAGTAATCACAAAGAACTGAAAAACATTGGAAAGTTTTATATAGTTTCTATTCACTATTACAGTTTACCATTAAATGTTTTAATAGTGAAGCACTGGAACAAATATATTAAATGAGTTTGCATTATATAAAAAGAGAAAATTCCAACATTCAGATGCCTTTTTCATTTGCAACTGCTGTTTCTTTACTTTTCTTCTGCTGTATCATTTAAAACTAATTTTCAGATGTAGAACTCTGAATTTTGGTCTCCTAAGTGATAATTTTCAAAGAAGCAAGTCATTAGGCTTCTGCATTAGTAGAATCCTCTGCTGGTCCATCTGTGCAAATATTTTCCTTTTATGGGCCCTTAAGCACTGTATCTTTTTAATGAACAGTTTTAATTTTACTTATCTTCCAACATTTTCACCAAAGCAAAAAACACAGATTTTCTCTAAATTTTACCTCATGTCAGCTGATGAAAACAAATCGCTTTAGTTTTAATCCCCCTCCCTCTCCAAATATGGTACACATTTGGGGATTAGTGAAGGTGAGTTAGTAATAATTTATTCCATAATCTGTCTCTACAGTTTGTTAACAGAATTCACCAGAAAAGAATTTGTAGATTAAAGGGAGACCTTAGTTAGCGAGTAATTTGCAAACTGCGGATATGCA
>NW_007728439.1:85469-227766 GCF_000696425.1 Galeopterus variegatus | reverse complement strand
AGAATTTGTAGATTAAAGGGAGACCTTAGTTAGCGAGTAATTTGCAAACTGCGGATATGCAGCCTTGGGTAGAAAATGAAAATGAGCTCTGCCAGAACAGAGACGGGCTGCCTTATATGGAGAAAGTTCCTGCCCAGGTTCTACTCCAGGGTGCTATGCAAATAAGGGATATAAACGTGTTCAGTCTTGATTGGTTATTATTAAAATTGACCAAAGGTCACCGTTTATTGTTTTGGTCCAGGTGGCAAAATGGGGCTCTCCAGCACCAGTTGATTCTGGAACAGACAGTTATGAAAGGCCCAAAGTCCAACTCTTGTTTAGATGCTTATTTTCCTGAGGATACAGGGTATATGTGTAACCTCCACTCAGCAAATGGCTGCTCAGCTCCATTCAGAATTTGGACCCAGTTAACCCCAGGTGGCAAAATGGGGCTCTCCAGCACCAGTTGATTCTGGAACAGACAGTTATGAAAGGCTCAAAGTCCAACTCTTGTTTAGCTGCTTATTTTCCTGAGGATACAGGGTATATGTGTAACCTCCACTCAGCAAATGGCTGTTCAGCTCCATTCAGAATTTGGACCCAGTTAACAATTCAAAATCCACCTGGATGGATTGACTCTTTCAGGGTTCACAAATTGTTGAGGAAATTGTGCAGTATTCAATTCATATTTTACTGTATTTATTTTTATATTTAATTTATATAAATTAAAATGCAACTAAACTATATGGGTTAAATAATCTATAATGATCAGATTCTAATGCAATTTTTCATGTCCATAAAATACCACTACATTAGTCTTCTAATTACATGTTTGATTCTTTTTAATGGATTCATAATTGGTGGCACAGACCCTTCTGAATTGCCTAATAAGAACAGCATGAAAATTAGAATCAGCCACTGGCTATCATAGTAACTACTTTTTTCTCTATGTCACTATAAGGAACTTATAAGAAGTCTTAGGTTTCCATTTAATATTGTTAATATTACATATGATTATGCTTATAAATGGGCTTTTGAAAATGTAAATAGTATGCAAGTGGAAATATTATTACTGGGGTAGGAGCACTTGAAGACAACCTGATTTATTTCCCTAGATTATTAGACACGTGGTTATCCTACCATGTGCCTTAGATCAAGTGACTGATCAAATGACCTCTCGGGTTAACCAATTTGACCTTGCCAAATTTGGATGTTTTATCCAATTCACATTGAGTACTGTAAAATGCAAAACATGGTCTTATTCCTCAGAATCCTTTTTAATCTGCTCTTCTCTTTAACTTGCAAATAACACATTCTCCCAGTTTGTACCAGGGATAGGAAAGTGAAAGGAGTCAAGTTCCTTAAGGATGCAATGGGGAAGCTTTTATTTTAGAACCCATGTAGTTCAATTACACCAAAACCTGCTTTTAGCAGGAATGAAGTCAGATGTTATGGCCACTCCAATGACTATTTGGCGGGGGTAGCAGTATTTATAACTGTTAACAGAACTCTAGTGTCTCAAACACCAACATTTTAATAAAATAAAGAAAAGGCATTGATTCATATTGCTTCCTGTGTTCCTTGCTGACCACTTTTGGTTTCTTTATTTATTCCTTCTCTGTATGATGCCCACCCCACTTAGCCTAGTACTTTAATTTCAGATGTGTAACATTTTTGCTTGTCCTACTAGAAATGAAAGATCTCAGCATCCGATACTGGGTCTTATTCATCTTTGGATTCCCCCCAGGGCCGACCACTGGTCTAATAGGAAGCCTGGAATGTTTTAATATTGGGGGTTACCTTCTCTGTGCCTTACTCTCTTGATGTGGGAAATGAAAATGAACACAGTACCTATATTCCTTCTTGGTTGTAAGGGTTAATTGAGTCAGTGCTTGCCATATGTAGGCACTGAAAATGTAAGCTCTTAATTATTAGTAGTATTCTTTACTTGAAGTTGTAGGAAATGTGATAAACACTATCAAAAATGAATTTGGCTATGAAAATTATTAAATATTTATTTGACAACAGCATGAGAATCTTGATTTCTTTTCATCAAGATATTTAAAATTTGCCATTTGCTGTGTATTGATTGAATTGTGTCCTATGAAGTTGATATAGTAGAAGCTAATTCCCACTAACTACTGAGAGTGGGAAATCTTATTATGGCAATTGAAAGATGGGGCCTTGAAGAAGTGATTCGATTGTAGGACCATGATGTAATGAATGGATTGATAACGGTGATCAGGGGTGTGGTTTGGAGGGCTTTAAAAGGAGAGCACATGAAGAGTCCCTCTCTTTCTGTTCTGCCATTTTCTACTATGTGTGACCCCTGCATTGCTGTAAAGCCTCCACCAGAGAAGGGCCTCACCATAAGTTTTCCCTGAATTTTGGACTTTCCAGCCTCTGAAACTGTAAGCAATTAATTTTGTTTTTTTATAAATTATCCAGTTCCAGGTATTTTGTTATAAGCAATGGAAACGTACTAATACACCATTCTTCAGACCAAGTAATCAGGACCTACTGCCACTTGGTATTCACTGTGATATGTGTTGTAGGTGTCCCTTCAATGAAAGAGATAAGTGTCCCAGCTGAAAGAAGGGCTGTCAACAGCAGGTTTCAGATGCTTCAGGAATTGCTTCCACTCTAGATGGCCCCATGCTTAAGGCCTTACCCTTTTTCTGATTTATTCATAGCTGATGAAGCAGAATATAAAGGCCTGGTGATTTCAGAAAAAGTCTGAAGCATCCTTCCAGCTCCAAAGCTCCCCATGGAGTTAGCTGAGGCTGTCACTGGATCTCTATTGCAGCTGGACTTCTCCTGCTTCTCAATCCTGCATCTTTTCCTCCCCCTTCACATATATTGATCCCAAAGGCACTCCTCATAAACATCTTATGCACTAAACCACCTCGGAGGCTGTTTCCAGGAGATCCAGTCTAAGATAATCAGTGCCGAAACTTCACGTAGGGGATGCTTAATAAAAGGTTTCAAATTGAGCAGAAGAATAAAATATAAAGAACTCCAGTTTCAGAATACAAATTATTTGCAACTGTGGTTTCCTAGGCCACGTTAGGCTGGGAATAAAATTAGTCATAATAGGTGTTTTGGCTCAACATCATCGCTTCTGCACCTAACACAGTGTCTTTCACCTTAATAGGCTCATGACAAACACTGTTGTGTGAAAGAGCAAACAGACATTTCTGTAAATTTGGCTACATTTGGTATTTCACAAATTCTCTTGCCCAATCTCTCCCAGGTCAACTTTTTGGATTCTCATAAATGTCTAGGAACATCTTCATCTTCATTACTGCAAGGCAGTTACGAATTTCCTATTTCTCTGTCCTACAAGGCTAAGGTTTTTCTGATGCAATAGGAATGGTGGCTCAAGTGATTAACTTCAAAGACCTCTCTCCACTATTATTATTGTTACTGGAAGAACAGAATCCTTTAACCATGACTGTAATAAACTCTGTAATGGGAACTCAAACTCCTGCTACCCTTCTCTTCAATATTTTTCCCAAGATTTTGGTCCATGTTCTATTTCAGGTGTGACTTACAGCATCTTTCTCTCTAGTATGTAGTAAAGGCTCTACAGGGCCTAGGATGGACAAGAATCTGAGGAATTGTCCACAGTACTGAGTGTTCAAAATCGTCCCTCTCCACAGACCCATTGACTCTCTCTTCTTTCGAATGATATTTTTTCCCCTCCCAGAAGCATCTCAGCCCTTAGGCAAATAGACGACATCATAATCCTGCCAAGCAAACAAGTTCAGACACATTAGAAACCCTATAATGAATCCAATTTAGGCTCCATCTGGGGTTTCCACTATAATTAGAAAATAAATGATCGTATAGTATCCTATTTACTCTTTTCCTCAAAAATAAAAATAAAAGTAGATAATAGTAATTACTTAGCCCAAAACTCATGGCCTCAAGGAAATTTAGAGAAAATAAAGTGTTCATTGCCTCAGGTAGTCAATTACAAGGATCTGTTTTGGTTTTTTCTATATTTTGTTTTGCTTCATCATTCTTTTTACCATTTCTCACCATTTTCTCACTCTTAAAGGGTGTGCGTATGTATTTAATTTCTTTTACTTAGAGCACATCATTATTTTATTGAATATTTATAAAAAGAAAGAAAAAAACTGTGATTGCTTGTGTTTCATTGTGAAGATATGGAGTAGTAATTATTATAATTCTATAGAATTAAAAATTATGTTAATAGATTTTAATTAGCATTTAAATTTGCTTCTGAGTAAATATTTATATGATGGTTGTGCATTTAAATGTTGAAAGAACAAATGGTTTGCATTATAAAAATTTATGGGGGCATCAAAATATGGTTAATAAGTTTTTCTCATTCCTTCATGTTTTATTTCTAGTAATATCTTATTTTCAAAATTTTCATATACATTCTTTAGGGAATATGGCGTATTGTTATATAGTAGTTTAAATTACAAAAGAATGATCTCTTTTACTATGTCTGGTGAAATTTACCTGTGAAAAATGTGGACCAGGTACTATTTTTATTTTATTATTTTATTTTAATAGTTAAATTAATTTTCAGTTATTTCTATGTATTTTTCTCTATTTTGGTGTTTTGAACTCTCGAGGCTAACTTTGTAGACTATATTTTATTTAAAAAATCAATTATTTTCTATAAAGTTTAATGTACTGCCATTTATTTCCATATGAAATTGTCTTGTAAAATTATTGATTTTCCACATACATATTATGTCCCCTTCTATCATTTCTAATGCTCTATCTTTTTCCTCTAATTTCTTCTATGAGTGTATTCATTTTAAGGAATGAGTTTTTGTTTTCATTCATCTCCTTTCTACCATTCTGTGTTTTGTTTTTCTGTTATGCTAAATTCATCTTTTATTCATATTAATTTCTGTCCTAAATTTTTCTTGGATTATTTTGCTGCTCTTTTTCTTTTATTATGTATATTGCTTATATTTTTTAATAGTAAAAGTTTTACTGTTTTGGAAATTCCTCTGAGTACAGCTTTAATTACTCCCATAGGTCTGGATTTAAACTATTTTTGTTTTAACCCTGCATTGTTATGTAAATTGGAATCTCTGCTTAAATTTCCATGTTAGGTTTGGAAGATTATCCTTGGAAACACCAATTATTTACTACAAACCAACATCTAAAAAGACATTTGACATTTTCACTTGTTTGGCTTCAGAATTAGAAACTCTACTTTTAGTTAATCTATATATAGGTCACTGCTGCATGGTCAAAAATTATTGTCAAAGCTTTTCATTATTATGTGCTATTTTATAATCTGAATTGCAAATCTTTTCAATAATATTGCATATTAGGAGTCTAAGCATAAATACAAATTCATTGTTGAATATACTTTGGCCAGTGTTATCGTACTGTGCAAGATATCAAGTATTTAAGCATGGTTAATTTTTAAAAATTCATTTTAACTCTTAACTTTAATTTGTAAATTGTACCGTAGTATTTTCCTGTTAACCACAGTTTCACTTTCTGGGATTTCAGTTAATATGATAAGATATTCTGAGAGAGAGAGAGATCACATTCACATAAGTTTTATTACAGTATATTATTATAATTGTTCTATTTTAATATTAGCTATTGTTTTTAATCTCTTATTGCTCCTAATTTATAATTAAGCTTAATCATAGGTATGTATGCATAAGAAAAAACACAGTATGTATAAGGATATATGAGGTTTAGTACTATCTGCATGTCACACACCCACTGGGATTTTGGAACATGTTCCCCAAGGGTAAGTGGGGACTACTGTGCTAATATACCCCTATGTTCTAATAGATTAATGTAAAGTATTAAGGTTGTAATTATGATTCAATACATGGAGATATATTACTCACATACACACTAGCTCATAATGATTAGAACAAAGTTTAAAAACATAGTTCATAATCATAGACTTGATAATATCTATTAAGATGTACTGCCAAAGAATAATTACCTAAATATTAACACGTAAGCTTATAGAATCAATAGATGAATATTTTAAATTTTCATGATTAATAATTTTAGATAATTATTAGACAAATGTCAAAGTTCCAACTGTGAGTGATTATGTACATAAGTAGAAATAAATACTGAAATTAAGTTTCAAAATATGAGAGAAATTGATGTCTGCAGGTAAATCTGTAACTAGCAAATCTATAGCAGTAATTCAAAAAGCAAGTTAATTTCAAAAGATGTGATATCAAGCTCCATTTTAAATTGTTAGAAGAGAAAATGAATTGAAAATTTGACTAAAACAAAATACTTTTGTCAAAAATTAATTCAAATCTGCCTGTTAAATTCTGATTCTGAGTATTTGTCTTGAAGAGAACTATGAGTGTGGGAAAACAGATGAAATCTGAACAGAGTATTAATTAAAACGAGCCATTAGCTTTTTAAAATTCTTCTCTCCTAGTACTGAAGAAATAATCCATGATACTGTTTCTGCTTCATAAATATTGAGAGTTAAATACTTTCTTAGAATTAAGTGTATTAAATGTAGAAATAAAAAAGTTATTGCTTAAGACCCTAAGTTGGGAACATTTTTTTATTTAGATTTCCACGGGAAAAATGGATATCGCAAACACCCTAATGGAAACGAAAACTTAAACATATCAGTTAAAAAAGAGAAACACAAGTATGGTATTCTTTTCTAACATTTCTTAATTTTTAGACAACCAAATTTTCTTATCTGTTAAGTATTAGTATATGTTGCTGGATAAACTGAGAAAGGAGGTTAAAACAGAGAAGCCACTAAAGTCAGCTAAATTATTTCCAAAACACTTACACGTTGACAATGTGATCATCCTGTGAAACCATTCAAGTAATTGTTTTGTGTGTGTGATTACACCTATTGGGCACCTTAGAAGGATGGTTAATATAAATTTATTATCTTTCTTGATCCGGCAAGATATTATTCAGTAGCTCATAAATAGGAAACTACATTGACCATTTTCTTTACTAAAATAATGATAGTTTTAGTGTATTAACAGGATATTTTTTAGGTGGAGATTAATGATGAGGAAACTGAACAGCTTCGAGAGCAGTGCTGCTTAACCTCTGTCTTAGCCATCTAACATTAATTTGTTTGAAGTATTAATTTGTTTGAAATCTAAGGAGGAAAGACAGTTCCTTAGTAAGGATGAAAACACATCTCAACACTAAATGGAGAGCCCTGAGGGAAGTCATGGTCCAGGTTAGCAGATAGGAGAAGGTTCAGGAGCATCACAATGGGGATTTGGGATTAGATTAATTACTTCATCAACTAGTAGCTGTTATGTATACTTCCTAAACCTTAATTTTCTTATTTGTAAAATTCTAATAGTAATGGAGCTTAAGTCATAGACTTGATGAGAGAATTGAAAGAGAAAATTCATATAAATACAATTCTGGCACCACCACATTCAGTAATTAGTAGCTCTCTTGTCACCTATATTATTATTACACTTACATATCTGTAAATGTATATTACACATTTCTGTGTGACTAGGTATCCATTAGGATGAATGAGAGATAAAATAGTGCACCTGTTCTTAAAGTACCTCATTTTAGAAATGTCTTTATAGCCAATAAACTGTTTCCTCTCTGGGGAGAGAAATTCTGGCTTAAGCATTTTTATTTGCTCTGAATTAACTACTATTTTTATACATAGTAACAACATAATTAGAGGGCAAAGCCTGTGTGTATTTACATATTAGAAACGCTATGAAGTACTGACATGATTCATTTTAAAATACAAATATGGAGTCAGGGAATCATATTTATTCATGAAACTTTCCGATAGCATGCACTTTGGTCAACAATGTGTGTTGAGTATAATTTTGAGGGTAAGTGGCATAAACATTGTAGAATTCCAATTGGAATTAATGAGGAAATAGATTTTATTTGACTTTTTTTTTCCAATGGTGTAATTTTATTTTACCTTTGTAAAGTTATGTTGCCTGTTCATCTGGCTCATTTATTAAGTTGCAAAAATTCCTCCAGAGACACATTAAAATAAACGGATATTTGCCAGTGGAGAGCAAGTGACAGAGATATGTGGAGTTTTTTGTTCGTTGGTTCTTTTTTTCTTTCTTTTTTTTTTTAATCACAAAAAACCTTTTCTTACTTCTCCTAAGGAAAAATCAGAAGTGTGGCATGGCTCTCTAGAAGTAGTAAATTGATCTGAAAGGCAGGAAGGTTCAAAATTCTTCAAACAAGGAACTGAACCACAGAATTTTTGCTGCTCGTAGAAAGTTATGGTTCAGTTTTGGTTTAAACATTTTTAAAATTGAGAAACAGAGATGGACAAAGATATGATGAGAAGGTCAAGGGCAACGTGGAGATTTGAAAAGGATACTCTTTAATAATAGATTGAAATAATTTTTTTTGTTTTATTATTAACAATCCTACTCTTCTATGAAATAGTCTTCTAAAAGAATGCTTATATATACAAGAGTTTTATGTATATGTATATACAAAAAGGTCTTCAAAAGTTCATGGAAGTATTTGCATTATCTTTTTTTTATCACCATTAAAATATGCATTATCTTTTAATTCAATATTCCATGAACTTTTAAAAGTAACTGTGTGTGTCACAGACACATACGTGTTCCCCTCCCCCTGAAATTTAAAGTGTTAAACCATTATAATATTGAAAGAAAGACCCAGTGTGTTTAAAACCGTATTTGAAGGCTCAGTTTTAAAAGAGTTAAAATGCTTTCTCTGTAAGCACTTTAAACTTCTTCTTTTAAACACTGATGAAAATATAAAGAATTCACAACAGAAGTAGGAAAGATTACTGGGAAGAAGGAGAGTGATTGCAACAAGTACAAAGAAACCATTGGGATATAATAAAGAGATGCAGTTATCTGTGAATGGGTAAACCAGTTATGTTTTCTGCTTTCATAGCTTGAGACCATTTTTAATTTGAAAGGGTTTACATATAATGACAATTCCATTTTGAAGATATTATGTGTGTAACCTTAATATTCTCAAGGTTTTTAGGCTTCAGACAAGTGACCACTGCTTTTATTGTATAATGTCTGAGCACTTATATTCCATATGCACACGTGATCCCTGCTGTGACAAAGTGCTTACACACCCCACGGATCCTTCCTGATTTTTATTTGTCATCCTTCATCACCAGAACTTCTCTTCTATCACAATAGTCTTAGGACCTTCCTCATGAAATTGTCTTTCGTACACTTAACCAAAGCGTTTTTAAAGTGGTCATTTTAGAAAGACTTTCCTAAGGCCTGAAGATAATAAATGCAGTTACAGCATTGACCAGCTAAAAGTGAATATCAATTACTTTTGCGCCTAAAGGCTTCAGGCCTCTTCCTTTCCCTGCCAGTCCTTTAGCAGCTATTTCCTCAAACTCTGATCTTCTCTGTGGGATACCCATCAGATGTGAACCTTACCCACCCCATAAAGTGGTTCCGACTCCTACATCCTTCAGACCTCAGCCACTGAGAAGAGAGGAAGATGATATAATTATTTTCCAAAGAATTTCCTCCTCCCAATTAAAATGACTTCTACATAATTGGATATAATGCCTTATACTTTATCAAGAGCCATCTGTACCAGTGACCAGTAATGCCCAGGAACTCTGGGTGGATTGATTATATATGCTTAACAGAAAGGGTGTACCAAAAATCCCCAAATTGCTTTAAAAAAAAATCTAGTTTAGAGTCAAAGGGAAAATAAAAATTTAAAAGATCTGTTTGTTCCAATTTTGAGTTGTTTAAAGTTCAGAAATACCGGGACCCACTTGCGCTTGCTCGCTCTCTCTCTCTCTCTCTCTCTCTCTGTGTGTGTGTGTTGTGTGAAGTTATTTCATTGCAGTCACGGATACCTAAAGATAGTTTCACAGTAAATATATTGGGGGAATCTTAAATAGATATCTACTTCATAATAAAGCAAATAATACTTTATTTCATTAAAATGTATTAAATGTATACATTAATATGTGTTAAAGATGTCACCAAACATACATTAATGCACTCAAGGAAAAATATAAAGAAACATGCAGCTATTGGCTAGAGAGTCAGAAGTATGTTATCTCAAGAATATGATTCGCATAGATTTTGGAACACTTTTGTCATCTGTACTTTCAGGTTGTGGAAGCAGCCTTATATTTAAGATGACACTTTTTTTTTTTTCCGTTTCACTTCTGTATTGAATTTGGGTCATGTATTTCTATGTGAAATAACAGAAAAATTAAGTATCTTCTCCTTTAGTTTGCTTTTTCATTCTTCGCTGCATGTCTAACTATAGCTGACCAAATATAAATACCTCCATAATAATTTATGTTAGATTGTTTTCAGACAGTATCATGCATTCTTTGAAGGACTGTCCATGATCATCAGTTTTTAATAGTTGCTTAAAATATGGCACTCAGAACTGAAGTTAATATCCCAGATATTCCTTGACCACGGGTGAGTATATCTCTCTTATTTGATGTGAAGTAGACATTATTTCTTGTAAAGCAACTTGTTTTTATTAGCTCTTTCATCTTCCATGTCATATGTTTGACTCATTGTTAACTTACTGAACTCCACTTTATCTTATATATCCTATATATGTCAACTTCTTTGTATTTCTGTATTTTTTATCGAATGTTCTATATTTGAAATATGACAAATATATATGAAGGCAAGGGGAGGGGGTGGATTAAAACCAGGGAAACAGCCTTACACTATATATCACTTCATCCAAAAAAGAATATTTGAAGCCAAATTTTGAAGCTAAGTAAGTCAGAGATCTGGGGACATTAATGAGAGAGAATATTGAAAGAAAATAGTACAGCAGATATAGTGTGTTTCGGAACTTTAGATAATGCAACTTTGGTTAGCTCAATTTAAATGAAATTAATGTTTTACTCTACACTTTGTGGCTGCTGAGTGGTATAGAGTGTTTCATAAATAGGGACAATGGACTAAATGACCACACTATTTTGGGACCTTTTTTTTTTAACATAAGAACCTTTTTATATTTAGAGTATAATGGCTTATTGTGTGTATTAATGTAGACTGGATTTTTACATACCAATTCTCTTACAAGCCACATTTTATTGACAACTTATAAATGGTATAATGGCACAGTATATTCTTTGATTTTAGATTAACAGACATTCTTATTCTCTAAAATAGTGGTTCTTGAAAGGGATGTTCTGTCCCCCAGAACGTGTTAGGCAATGTCTGGAGATATTTTTGGTTGTCACACTGCACATAGATGTCGGGGGTGCTACTAGTTTCTTGTTCACAGAGACCAAGGAATCTGCTAATATTCTACATGCACAGCAGTCCCACTCTCACAAACAATTATCCAGTGCAAATTATCAAGAGTGCCATCATAGAGAAATTCTGCTGTAGTACATAGAAGGTTGTAATGTCAGAACAATTGTTTTGGCAATGTATGGAAATGCCAAACTCTATAGATTTAATATAGTTATACCTAATTATGTGAAATATGCTATTTATATGTCTGAACTGATCTGATAATAAGGTGAGGATTGTGTTTATATATGCTTGACATATATTTGTAAATGAATGAATGTTATAGCTATACTAATAACAATATATTTATTCATTGCTACTAAATTTAATTGAATTTCTTATGCATAAGGTCCAGTTTAAAACAGTAATATCTGGATGCATTTCAACTTACTAAATCACTACAAAACAATAAAATTATCACACCATCTGGGAAAACAGTCACCGTTAGTGAAACCATATTAATTCCAATTCTAGCATTCAATGACATGTAAATGTATTATGTTATAGATGCATAAGCATACCTGTTTATGTGTGTCTGTGTATATTCTTAGTCTACATCCTCTAGATTTTGGTATTTTTTTTTAAAAAACAATTATTTTATCTGAAGGAAAAATAAGTCAGTTGATATATGTAGAATTATATTGAATTATTTTTTTTGTTCTTAATTTTCTATACAGACATTTAAGATTTTGTCTTAAGCAATTTTAGAAATGAAAACAGTATTAGAAACAAGTGTTTCAAGATACCTGGGAACATTAACAACACTAAATTCTGATTAAAATAGTCTATTATGATGAGGCGTAAAATTTATCACATCCTGAAAAGCAGGAGTAGAATGTGACAAAATCGGGATACTGAGATATGTTTTGTTATACGTAATAATAGCTTAATGGGGGTGTGAATAGTGTCGCACACACACAGACATAAACACACACATATGGTATTATGGAAAGGGAAGCTTTTGTCTGTTTTTTTAACCTGTCCGTTGGCTTATTTTAAGGTGAGAAACTTGAGCTTAGAACAAATAGAGTAAGAAGTGGGAGATGTAAAATGGAGAGGAATTGGTTAATGCAGAATGCCTTGAATGGAAGTCACGTTATCCCGGCTCTTGGTAAAGAGAGTACTGTTGAACAATAGACATGAACTAAAAATG
Organism: Galeopterus variegatus; assembly: GCF_000696425.1. Lineage (NCBI taxonomy): Eukaryota > Metazoa > Chordata > Mammalia > Dermoptera > Cynocephalidae > Galeopterus > Galeopterus variegatus. The sequence continues at coordinate 215,367 of NW_007728439.1, read as the reverse complement.
CTAAGAGGAAAGGGGAGAAGCTAAGGGGAAAGTGGGACTAAAATGAAGTTTGTATGTAAGGGAGTTTCTCAGTGACTTTTTTTTTTTCCTCTCTGGTATGAAGGTGCTGAATGGGAAGGGAGTAAGGAGATGATACGGTCTGAAAAGATGTGAAGGTTCAGAGTAGCTACTCAGAGCAAAGATACCAGCTCTACGCTGGTCGTGTGAAGTGTTTAGCTGAATAATACCAATCTACATCATCTACAGCTACTTAGATATTTCTATCGTAAAAGAGAGTTAAAGATCATATTACATAGTAAACAGCCCCGTCCAAAGTGTTCTTAGAGTCTTAGTGCCATTTCAAGTTATTGCTGGGGCTTGGCTTGATTATTAGTTGGCTGCTGTAAACAACCGCAGTTATAGATACTGAACACATTATTTTTTTGTATTGTAAGTTTTTAGGCTTTTACTTTGTTCCTGTTTTAAAGATAAATAATCAGACCATTTAGATTTATAATATTTTTTAATAATAGTCTTGATAAGCATTCATGATCCCTCTTCTGAGTTTAAGACGATAGAGCTTTCCACATTTTAAGAAAAATGAAACTCTCAATTGATAATCTGAATGGAAACATTTAATTAATCCATTCAATGATGAGTTAAACAGAAGATACTACTTATGTTTGAATCATATGATCTATTCTTTTTGAACCTTTTCTTACTTTTGAAATATGTACTGTGACAAAATAATAGAAATCAAATAGGTGTTGGAATTGAGTGAATGTTTGAAATATAAATTTTGTTTGACATGTAGATATGTTTTGACAGTCTGCCTATTTATAATCCTCTATTTGGGTTTGGTCTGCTATTTTTTTTAACTTTATTAATCTGCTATTAAATATTCATGATGGGTTTAAAAAATCTGTTTACAGTGTTCTGGTTTTCAATCATAGTAATAGCACAAGAATATTACTAGTATTTCAGTATAATAATGGTTATCATCCCATTGTGTTTCTATATTCGAAAGCAAGCATAATAGAGAGTGTAAGATAGAACCAACTTTACAAAATATACATTATCTAGGCACCTTTAATCCATATATTCCAGGTCTCCTTACTTAAAAGATGAAGTGAACTATTGCTCATATATTTCCTTGATTGTTCAAAGGGGTTTAATATGAAGTTTAAATATTTAATTTGGAGGGGAGAGGGAGTTTGCTTTACATGAAGAAAATGTGTTGAAGAAGAGAGAGATTTTGTTTTATAGATATCAGGGTATATGGAAGGGTAAACAAAGATGAAGGATAGTAGTTGAGTATACATTAAATTACCATCATCTGCAAAAGGCTGACTAATGGCAATATCTCAAAATATTTTTTCATTATTATTATTTATTTTGCCGAAGTATGCGGAAATCATCATCCCCATCCAGAATGTCATAGGCATACAATTTCAATTTTAATCACAGTAATAAAATCACAAAAAATACATTTGAATGGTAAACCATAACTTATGAACACTTTCACATATCACACTGAGGTATGCACCCAGTAAATGTTAGACATTACCAGGTGCCATGTGTTAGGTAGTCAGGGGAACAGCAGGCTTGCCCTTTAGGACTTGCTAAGTAGAGAGGTAGCTGGAGGGAGACAAACAAATACATAAATGATTATAGCCCTGTGATAAGTAGGAGCAGAGATGATACTGTTATTTTTATTTTACTTGAAGGGAAACTAAGACTCTGAAAGAGATAGTGGCTTCACCTAGCTTGTTAGGCTAGTAAAAAGTAGAATTTAAATTCAAACCTATTTTGTTTCTGGATTCACAGCCAGTACTCATTTAGATCTTTCATAGTATTTACATTTGTTTAACTATTTTACCCAATAAAGTGGCATTTTTTTAATGAGTGAGATGACATAGGTCTAGCAATTAAGAAACCTTTTGCCAAACTTTTTGACAATTATCCTGCTTACTTAATGTCTCATGTAATTTCGACTTGCTATATCTAGATCTGCCATCTTTTAAATGTATTATAAATTAATTTACTTGGTAAGTTTTCTTTATTTGTTCCGTGTATTCCCATTGGTGGCCTGTAAAGCTCTGTGATGGCTTGAAATAAAATAAAGTCCATTGTTGTCCCAAACCAACTGTTAGAAATTAATTTCTGCCTGCCCCACTCCCACCCACTTCATAGGTTGAGATCTTAACACCCATTACCTCAGGGTGTGATCTGAGTTGGAGACAGGGTCTTCCTAGAGGTAATCAGGTCATTAGAGTGGGTCCTAAACCAATATGACCAGTGTCCTTATTCAAAGGGAAGATTTGGAGATAGACACACACACACATACACACACACAGGGAGAATGCCAAGTGAAGATGAAGGCAGAGATTGGGGTGATTCAGCAGAAACCAAGGGACTCCAAAGATTGCCAGCAAACCATCAGAAGTTAGGAGAGAGGTATGAAACAGATTCTCCCTGAGAGCCCTTAGAAGGAACTAACCATACTTATATCTTGATATTGGACTTCTGGTCTCTGGAACTGTGAGACAAATTTCTGCTCTTTAAGCCACCCAGTCTGTGGTACTTTGTAATGGCAGCCCTAGCAAAATTATATACTGTATTGTAATCAAGTGTCTTCATAGATAAAAATGGATCATTTGTTTTTCATTTTTTGCTGATAAAGAGGTCAATTATAGTTTGCCTAGAAAAGAAAAACCTGCATATTTATGATTGAAAATAATCATATAATGTAATCATTTTCAGAAAACAAAGTTTTCATAAGTTTATCAACATTTCAAAATTGTGTTTGTGTCAAACAATGAGAAGGATGGTCAGAAATACCATACATATGAAGTAAATAAAATACTTGTTTTGGTTCCCAAAGCTCGGAAGCATTTACATTCCAAGTATCTTTGCAGTGAGTGTTAGTTTTATGCTTTATTGTAATGAAATCTACACTGAGAAAAAAAGCTCTAAAAGGGAACATGGACATTAACACAGAACAAAAATCCGTGGTGGTTTTCTCTTTACTGTTTTCTTTTACCTACTACTGGAAAAAACAGTTTTGTAGTACAGGTACATGTATTTAAAATCTGGGTGAATCTGTCCTGAATCTTACACTTGCCTCTCAAGTCAGAAAACTACTTATCTTTACAGTCTTAGCCCCAAATGGAATGTGTAATTCAGAAGTTTAAAAACACATGTATAGATTTAAGTATCAGAGAGAAAAAAAAATACATTCCCTACTTGATAGAGTAGGGAATACACCTTAGTCTGTGTATGATACTTTTAAGATAAAAGAGAAGAAACAAAAATAAATCAAGAGAGAAAAAAAAAATCAAAACTCATGCAAGAAAGTAAGTGTTTAGTACACTAGCATCAATGCTTTTTTATTGTTTATTACTGGTATCATTTATTCCAACTAATATATACTTAGTTTTTGTTTGTTTTGTTTTGTTTTTTTCCAGTAAGCTTATTAAGAGCTTACTATTTATTAGACACATTGCTAAGTTCTGTGAGTAAATGATGAAAAATAAAAGGCTTTTTACATCAGTAGAGTTTCTGGTCTGGCTGTGGGCATGGGATATTTGTAAAAATAATTATTTTTTGGCATTGGCCAGGGAGAAAGCAAAATTAAAGGATATAATGGGAGAGAAATTATGGGCAATTATTTGGCTTCAGACATCTGGGAAGTAACATGTTGTCTGAGACCTGAGTCATACTAGAAAGATTCATGGCAACGAATTAAGTGGATATAAATATCAGTAGAAGGAACAGTATGTGTGAAGACCCTGAGTTGTGAGATTTTAGTATACACTAGAAACAAAATAAGGTCAATGTGGCAACAGCATAGTAAATGTGGAGGATGAGGCTAGAGATATAAACAAGGGCAAGATTTCATTAGTGCCTGAGGACATGTAAAGAACTGTGATTTTATCAATGCTCTTCCCCTCCATGAAACAAACAAAAAACAAACAACAACAACAAAAAGAATTGTGATTTTAACCCAAGTACATAATCTTCTAAATTTAAAGTGTAATAAGAAGAGATGTACAAAAATCCTCTAAATTTAGAGAGCAATGAAAAGAGGCTATCTTGAAGAACGACTTTAATCTTTATTCTGGATGTTCTTACAAGGGCTGGCCTAGGACTTTTATGAATGTACTGTGCAGAAACCTTCTTAGCTATGTTTTTCCCAAAGATTCTCAGTCACGGTGTACTATTAAAAGATGAAACAAAACAAAACAAAACTGTGCTGTTGCCTGTTATTACTGTCTTCATGCAGTCTCCCTGTTATGGTTTCTCATTGTTTATATCCTTTTTCTCCACCAAAAGCATCCTGCCTTCCACCTTCACGTGGTCACCAGCCATGCTAGTCATTCTAGGATTTGCTGTAGAATGAAGTGTTTCCATGCCCTTTAGGGTTCATCATTCTCTGAGAAGTGTAGTTTTTCTGTCACTTTGATTGCTCGTTTTACTAGAAATTCACACGGGCAATTTCTGGTAATAAAATCCTGCATCATGTTACACAAAACTGAGGAACATTAATCTCTAGTTTCAGGAAATGGTTTTTAGCTTATCATAACTCTGTTCAGATGTAGGGCGGCTACAATATTTTCCAACCTGTAAACCTAGGTGCCAAATCATATAAGAACTTGGTTAGTGGGCTTGATTACTCTGCCATCACCTCTTTTCTAGAGTCAAATTCTCATTTCCAAATAATAAGAAATTATATAAATTATAGATTGACATGACTTCTTTTCCTTGAGTTTCATTTGATAAAATTATCTTGAGAACTCCAAATCGTATGTCTCTTGCGTTTTTCCATTTGATCAGGTGAATGCCAGCGTTTTAGATCTCAGTTTTTATAGCCTCCATTTTTATAGGATCTGTGGAGCACAAAAACTACCAAACACAACAGCAAAAATGAAACCAACAAATAATTTAAACAAGCCCACAGACTAAACATCATAAACTATGTTATGTGGCATTGCATCAACACGATCTATTCTCCTCATTTTTGAGTGGGTGAATCTTCTTTACCAAGTGTTTCTAGTCAGGTAAATATCTCTGGAAAGGTTATTCCTATAATCAACATACAGAACGGTTTCTAGATTCCCAAATCATGGAGGATGGATATTATCAGGCAATTTAATATTCATAGTTTGAAATCTGTTGAGTTCTAATTACTTTTCAAGGTCATGGGAGTGCTTGGTATTTTGATGGGAATGTGTCCTATGACTAATATATTTATTCTTAGCCATTTATAAAATGGTTTATATGTTAGAGTTTATTTCAATAAATTTGATCAAATTAGACAAAGGAGTGTTCTATTTCAATTCAAAGTTAATTTTAATTCATTAACTCTAAGCTAGATTAATGGTCCTCCTAAAAATTAAGCACTCCCCAATGCATGGTGTGTGTATCAAATGACCTCATTAAATAGGTATATGGAGAACAGATGCTTCTATGACCTGTCTCCAGATTTACTGAGCAGGGAGTGTCCTTGTTTTAGTGTCCCTATGATTAGTGAATGAATTTCAAATTAGGGACACAAGGACAATATTTCCTTATGGGATGTTCTGTAGGTAACTTGGATATTCCTCTATGCAGTTTTCTATGAAGTTTGGCAGGATTTGAAATATTAAACAAGTTTCATTTTTTGCTGATGAATTTATTATATTCTTTATAAGTCAATAAATGCTTAATTTTATAATCAGATTTTGGTCTTTGAATATAACTTTTCAATGGCATACCTTTGCAAGGCTATGAGGACAGGTCTTTAACTTTTGTAACTATTACATATTTAAAAGTGATATCTGATTTAAATTATTTCATATTTGGTATCTATGACTATGAATACATTGTTTTCCATAAGATATATATACCTTTAAGGCATTTAACTCAACCCATTATTTGTTTGTTTCTGTTGTTATTGCTTCCACTATTGTTATTGGTGTTATAGGATGCAATCAGCTAAAAAATAATGTACCCGTTAAACCATGCTACTGATGATGCCTCTATATACAGAAAAATTTTATATAGATATAAAGTAAAATTGTAAAATCAATTTCCTAATGGTGTGTATTAGGTTGTTAGTTTTTTGTTGTTCTAATTCTTTTATTTAAAAATACAAAGGACATTTAGGATGATTTTAGAATCAGATTTACATTTTAAAAGTATTACGATTGTATTCACATTCAAAGCTATAAAAAATGTCAAAAATGTAACCTAAAATTTGGTAAGTGTTTAATGTACCTGCATCATTGTTAAGTGTTCTGAACTCAGTTTTCTTAATGTTTCTGTGGGAATATCAAATTACTGTGTTATTGATTGAAAGTGCTCATTTGATCTTAGCAATCTGAGAGAACCACGACATAAGTGTAGTGTATGTTATAGATATCCAGTCTATTGAGAATGTTACCTTATTGTTATCTAAATGTTACTTTGCTATTGGAAATCTTTAAAAATATGTGCATCTAGTTAAGTAGGTCTATACACACCTGGAGAATAAATTATTATGAAAGCTCACTTTCTTGATGTCTGCATAAACAACTTACCAAAATTTTTGGTAACATATAAGCTCAAAAACTTGTTTAAATATGATCAAATTTCACTAGGCAGTGTATATAAATGCAAAACTTAATTATCAGATGTAATTATCTATCTTTAAAGCTGGCGTGAGAGGAAGAATAATGATTCAATTAAAATGTATTACTGAAAAATACTCCTTTATGAGAAAAAATATGCTTTCATAAATGTATACCAAGAAGAGAATTGGGAACAATGTTTGCATACAAAATATGATGGCTATGTTAGTAAATATTATGAGCATAAAATTTACGATATTTTTGTGACATACGTAGATGAAGAAAAGTGAAATGTTGATCCTAAAATATGGGATTTCTGTTTTATATAGAAAGATGTGAATGATCTTAGGAATGAGAATTTTCCAATATTTTACTTAATTCTTCACAATCTATATGGAAAACTTTGGAAAAATTTAAACCTTGACATTAATGTTCATAATTTGGAATCCAAAACATTCTGTTTACTCCTTTCCATCATACTACTTTCCTACAGTCCATTCTTCAAGCCATGGAAAACTCTTCTTTGTATAAACCTAACATAATTCACTTATTTTAGTTAGTTATATAAAATTATCTTAAATTACCATGAAGAAAAAAAAAGTATACTTGCATAAATTATTCTGAGATCGTGTTGATGATTTATAAGAAAAATAACTGACAAGTTGTATCTACAGAATATTTTTTTTGATAAATTGGTATATGTTTTGTTTGTACATACATATTTGTATACTCAAGGGAACTATGAAATGTAGCACCTTGACTCATTAACACTGATTATAATAGAGGGGTAGGATTATGTATATTGGGGCAGAGGATGAGAAATTGGGTCAGGTCAGGGATACATTAGGGAAAAATTAATTTTTCCTTTTAAAAAAATGTTATTTATAAAGCTCACTTTCTTGATAAAATAAATAATGTTCTAATTGAGGATATTGATTTTTAAGAATATAATTTCTTCCTTTAATTTTTCAGGATATGGTAAGTTTCTATAAAAAATGTCTGTACATATTCAGACCTCACCACCATAAACACACACATGTCGTCATCATCATTGTAAAGTAGAACCCAATCATAAGTGTCTTGACTAAATTTCAGCAAGTTGAAAATGGGTATTTTTATCATTTTCATATTGTCATTCTCTTTCGAGAAGATCAACGTGAAATAAGCATTTGTCATCAGGAGTTTACATCAGGAGGTGAAAAGAGTTTCCCAAAAGTCATCGTTTTTCCTCTTCTTTCATCTATAAGTTTACATGTAAACATCCTAAGAGGTCAATACAGTCATTCAACTTTTAAGATCACTAGGAACCAAACCCTACAACATCTCAGTAACTTGTTGTATTGGTAATATTCCGTTTATAACTCAGGAAAGAGATTATTAATTGAAGCAGGAGATATCTACTAATTATAAAATTAACTATATAAACAACCAGAAAAGTAGTAATTTACTTTAAATCATAACCATGATGATAACAATGTATAACAGAATCTACTGACATATTTTAAGAAATATAGGAAAAACTTTTTTCTATTTGGCTTTTAGTTAAATTATGTTTATAATATATATTGAATTTTATATAATTTGCTTTTATTAGCACTAGTTAGGAATGTTTTTTATTAGTAAAAACACTAAAAATTAGAAATCATCACAGGCTTGTCTTGAACCAAGAACCACTTATATTTTGGAGAAGAGTAGGTGGGGAGGGCATGAGAGAAGGGGGTTGAGAATTTATAAGAGAATACTTTCCCTATTGGGAGGTAAGAATTTCGATTCATGACTGTTTGTTCCAAAGCACCCTCTTCTTGAAAGATAAGTAAAATTGATTGGTTATAAAAGTATGATTTATTTTTATTTCAATTTTTAAAAATAGATTTAAAATTGGCATTTTATGAAGGTAGTCAGGATGAGTGCTATCTCCCATTCAAGGAAATAAATTGATCAAAACATAATATTTTGCAAAAGCATATGAAAGCATTCCACTCTGTGCTCCTGAATTATTTGTATGACATAATAGATGCTGGAGAACAGGCACTCCAATATCTGTTGAATGAGATAAGTGGTACCAAGCTAGAGTAGATGTATGAGAAATACCCAAATAAAAGTATAAGGCTTTTATTTATATATGTTTGTTTATTTAATTTCACTGTATCTCTTTGCATGATCTCATTAATAATTTCTCATTTCTTTTAAAGCTATTTCAACTGAAGTAGAACCTATCCTATAAAATTGTGGAATGAAAAAATACTGTAATAGGTACTGAGTGCCCAATTTAAGTTCTAAAATAGATAAACATAGTGGTGAATTATTCCTAAATATGAATATGTTGGAAAGGAAAATAAAATTGAAGAGGTTTAGTTATTATGTACAGCTCAGTCTTCCAGAATATTTTGAATGCTTGAGACATTGCACCTTGACATAATGGATATTGATTTATTGCTTGTTTGCATTCAGCAATCAAGGTGCAGTGCATCATGATCTAAGATGAGGGTGCAGAGATGAATAGGACACATTTGCATCATAAAGGCATATAAACTGGGAAAGACATGCATAACCAAATAAAGATTAAATACTTATCTACTTCCAAAATAATAACTGAACAGTATCCTGTGATATTCACACGGTATTGCATTCTTATGCAATGACCCATGACTTATTTTTATTGCACTCCTCTTTTGTATCATGATCTGGATAATGAGTGCTACCAAGTTTCTCCTGAAAGTTCTAAATATTCTAGTTTGGGAAATAATTTTAAGTATTTCTAAAACATTTTCATTTTCACACCACTCTTCATTGTTTTCATTTAACCTTGGAGCTCATAATAAAATACAAAAGCACTATCGTATTTCCATGGCCAAATGCCATCCCAGAATCACTCCACTAAATTGATACTTTGTAATCTCTAAAGGGATGAAGTTTTATCATTCTTTAAAAACCGGTTTCATCCGATGACATGTACTCTAAAGAAATTGCATATGATTACATTACAATTGTAATTATATTCACTTTGGAGAATATTCTGAAACTCATTGAAACTCAGGAGAGTTTTTTATACTTTGTGTTCTCTGTTCCCATGTACAGATTTCAGCTGAAACCAGTTGAATTCACTAATTTATATTTAAAAAGAAATTTTGGTGATTTTTTAATGCTTAATAATACTGATGTCAGTACTTCGTGCTGTGCCAGATCACTTTCTATGAACAGAAAGAATATAAGTTAAATATGAATTAAATATTTATCTAACTTTGAAAATTATAGAACATTTAAGGTTAAACATGATTTAGCTATCAACTTTACCTTTTTCTTAACTTAAATATTTTCCTAGGATAAAAATTGCAAACCAAAAAGAGGTTCTATTCTCTTATAGCAAAGAAAATGTTTCCTTTCTTAGCTTAGCCATAGTATAATAATACCTCTTTGCTACAGGTAAATTCTACTACCTGGTGATAAATCTCCAACAGTGTACTCATCCGAACACTTATCTACCCACCCTTTTTTTCAAAGGTGCTTTTAGGAATTCTAGAAATAGAATATAGGAACCAAATTGTGGGACTGGGTATAGGTATACACCTATGATGATGCTATTGTTAAGGCAGAGAAGTGATAGGTGGTAAAATGAGAAATTATCTGGGAATAGACGTAAAAAAAAAAAAAGAAGAAAGAACAGATTGAGTTTTATTTTTATTATTTTCAGCCTCTCAGTCTGACTATCTGGAAAATCTTCTAATCTTGAAAAGCCCAAGTGCAGTGACATATCGTCTAGGGTCCTTCTGTGGCATACCAAGACAGGGTTCAACACCTTCTTTGTTATGGTGCCCTGTACCTTTCTTATCTTTCTGTTGTTGCTCTTAAAACACATCATCCTGAAATTACCGTGAAATACACTGAGGCAATTTAGAGTGTGTGTGCGTGCACACATGTGCACATGAGCACTCACATGAAGGAACATAAATAGGTTATTTGCATGCTAAAAATATTAAGAAATCACAACTGGCAAAGTGAATGGTAATGTTATCGCCTAGTACAAGAAATTAAAATGAGATTAAATTTCATAAAATTGGAGAGAACTTGTAAAAATCAAGCCAAATGTCAAACAATAAAATAGAAATGAATAACACATTTATAAAAGTTTTACAAGGTAAAACCATTGAATCAAGGAAAGGATGTCTTGGGATTGCGAGATAGTCACCAGTGCTAAAACTTGAGAATTATTTTATCTCTTGATATATTTTGGAGTCAAGTTACTCTCCTACACTTTTCGGTGTCTGTTAATTTCAGTATCATTTTCCTACTTCCAGGGTTTGAACTGTCTTTACAAATAGGCACCCTACTGGCAATTAATGACAATAATAATAATGAGCAATTACTACATAAAATGTCCTAAACTAAAAGCTATGAAGTGTGGAGATTATATATATATATATATATATAATCTGACATATATACATATACATATATACATATCCATATATATGTATACATTACACATATACATACATACACACACACACACATATATAAAATTGATTTATGGGAAATCCTAGTGAGGATAGAAGGTAGAGATAAATAAATTGTTAAATAGAAGTAAAAAAGCCTTTCAGTCGCTGTCAAATGGCCTATAATTGAAGGGATAAATAGATATGACAAACTACTGAAGGAGCAGAACTGAGCAGCAGAAAGGGGCAGGGAGAAGGCAGTGGGACTGAGTAGAGGAAGAGAATGGTGAAGTGAGGGTGAGAAAGTGGGAAAACAGGAGTAGTTATGTATAGTGAGAGCAGTTAGAGGCTGATAAGAGAAGTAGGACCATATTTGTTTAAAGTATTGTGTAATAACTGTAGTCTTCATGATGTAGCTAAAGACGCCTGTATTAGTCATAGTTATCCAGAGAGACAGAACCATTAGGATATGTTATAAATATATGAGAGGGGATTTATTAGGGGAGTTAGCTCACGTGGCTATGAAGAAAAGTCCCATGATAGGCCGTCTATAAACTGGATGCCGGTAGCGTGGCTCAGTCCAACTGTGAAGGCCTCAAAACCAGGGAAGCAGATGGTGTTCTTGGTGTAAGTCCTGGAACCCAAAAGCTGAAGAGTCTCGAGCTCTGATGTCCATGGAGAGGAGAGAAGAGTGTATCCCAGCTCCGGCAGGTAGAGAGAGAGGGATAGAGAGCTTAGCCTTTTCTCTCTCTCTCTCTCTCTCTCTCTCTCTCTCTCTCTCTCTCTCTCTCTCTCTTTCATTCTCTCCAGGCCCCAGTGAATTGGATGGTTCCCACCCACATTCAGGGTGGGTCTTTCCCCCCAGTCCGCTCAGGCTCTCATACTAATCTCTTCTGGAAACACCCTCATGGACATACCTAAAAAGATAGCTTTACTAGGTTCCTTGAAATTCCTTAACCTAATCAAGTTGACACCTAGAATTGATTTTCACAGCCCCATTAACTATTTTTAAATAGGGAGATTGTATGATCAAGGTAGGGTTGCTGGAAGACCAATGTGCCAGATGAACTAAAAAGGTGGGAAGACTGAAGTAATGATGGGTATTTCAATATCCTTTCTCACCTCTATTTATGAACTGGTAGGAAACTACACCTGGTTGGTAGTAGTGAGTCTAGATTGGAATGGGGTATCCAGTAAGTATTGTGAAGAAACGATGAGAAGTAGTTGGTTATTTATTAAAGATGAAGAACACTTAGAGAATCTGAAATGCCTCTGATGTTATGAGGTTGGAAAATTAGAAGGATGTTGGTATCATTAAAAAGAAAAAATAATGGGCCGGCCCGGTGGCACACTGGATAGTGCGCCGCTTGGGAAGCGCGGCGGCGCTCCCGCCCGAGGGTTCGGATCCTACATACAGACCGGTTCCCGCTCACTGGCTGAGCGAGGCGCGGGAGCAACACCGAGGGTTGCGATCACGTTGCCGGTCCCGGTCCGGTACGGGGGCAACACTGAGGGTTGCGATCCATTGCCGGACACGGAAAAAGACAAAAAGACAAAAAAAAAAAAAAAGAAAGAAAAAAAAGAAAAAATAAAAGGTCAGTGAGAAATTAAGTTTTCAGAGTACATTTTTAAACATAGTGAATTACGTTAGGGTTATTGAAGAGAAAATGGGAGTCTGCTGATTACAAATGTGAATTAAGTTAGGGTTATTGAAGAGAAAATGGGAGCCTGCTGATTACAAATATGTAATCAAAGCTGAGCAGTCACTGGTTGAGATAGAGGCTTCAACATTTTCACATAAAGCTGATATATGAATTCATGCAAGGAAATGAGATTTTCAAGAAAGAATGTAAAAAGAGAAGAACTTACGGCATGATGTTCACCTTTAGGGGACACACATTTAAGAGGAAAGGAAGGAATGTGAGGAATGAAGGAGGAAAAGAGATTGAGATATGCTACCTATCAATTTAAAACAAATGAAGCACATTGTTAAGAATTAGTGAATTTTGGGGGAGTTTGATGAACTAATCTCTCCACTTCTTTGTAAATTGAGAATGTGGGGTATAGGGGAAACAAATGAAGATCAGAGTGCAGAGCTTAAGTTGACTAAACAAGAATTTGATTTGTGTTTGAGAAGATAACACTTGGATGTTTAATACTGTCATGTCTTTAAAGTGGAATTGTGGAAGTTGCATTGAAATGGGTTTCTGCAGCTATAGGATATGGAATTGTCATATAGATTTATAAGTGAAAATATTTTATAATCACCAGTCATAATCTTAACTTGCTTTTAATATTTTATTTTTTTCCCCTGGTTTTCAAAAACTTTGGGAAAGTGACAAGATAAAATTACTCTAAGATGGAAAGATTAAAATGGTAGTTTAATCAAAATATGTTAACTACATAATGAAGAAAAGAGTATACTACCCAGCTATTTTTTATATTTTTGAAACTAAAAATCTGGGGATAGAAAATATGCAGGTTTATTTTTTAAAAAATTTTTTGAAAGGTTTAAATGAAAGGGGAATTATCAGAAATGATATAACCCATATTGGCTTGTTTCATTATGATATATTGTAAAGGAAACAATGGTCATGAAAATACTGGATGCCTCTAAAATTTTTTTGTACCAAAAAAATAGATCAGCTCTCGTGGAAAAATCTAAGGTTAGTATTTGAGAAACAAATACAATAAATATTTATTGAACTTTCATAAAACCACAAAAGTTAAATTACTCTATGTCCCTGATAAAAGAGAGAAATGGAAGGAGGAAGGCTCAATGACACCATGTCATACTATAAAATGTCATTAAGAAGTTTTATGGAGGACCAGATTAACAAATAAGAATTTCAGCTTGAATAAATTTTACCATCAACAACAAAAAAAATGGATATGAGAATGTTTCATTGAAACTGCCAAATATGGAAATCTTGTTTGTATGACTCAAAGAATCCAAAATTGTTGAGCACCCATTATTACTAGTTTAAGTTGCATAAAATTTATTATTCTACTTATTTTAATCTTCTGTTTTTATTCCATTTTACTAAATGTAAAAATATTTACAACGGTGTTTATTTTATAACGTTTTTTATTGTGGTAAAATATATGCAACATAAACTTTACCATTTTTACCATTTTAAGCATACAGTTCAGTGACGGTAGTGTATTCACATTGTTGTGTGATCACCACCATTTGTCTCCAGGACTTTTCCATCTTCCCAAGTTGAAACTCCATACACATTAAACAATAACTTCCAATTCCCCCCCTGCTCCCAATTCCTGGCAGTCATCTCAGATTTTCTGTCTCTGAATTTGACTACTCCATATACTTAGTATAAGTGAAATCATACAGTATTTTTCCTTTGTCTCTAGATTATTTCACTTAGCCTAATGTCATCAAGGTTCATCATGTTGTCGCGTGTGTTAAAACTTTTGTTTTTAAGGCTGAATAATACTCCGTTGTAGGTATATACCACAATTTGTTCTTCTATTCTTTTGTTGGTGGATACTTTTATAAATGTTATTCACCAAACCATCCTTTTAAAATTTTGTAAAGTTTTTAGTTCTCCCACTTCAAGCACTGTAACTGTGAAGATTTTCAGGTAATTAGATTTTATAGTTGATAGTGTACTGTTATAAATCCATATCTGGAAGAGAATTGCAAATATAAAATACACATCACATTTAATCAAGTATTTTTTCTTTAGTGTATTACTTGCAGATAGCATTTATAAAGTCACAAAATGACTATAAAGTTTTAGAATTCACGGATATTACAGTACAATGTGTGTCATGTTCAATGTGTTGTTCTTCAATCTTAATACATAATTCAATGTGTCCTACAAAATTGCAGTGAACTTGGTGCTTTAATTGGCCCAGCATTTTCATAATTCCATCACCTTCTATATTATGTGTCACAGAGAAGTTGTGTCTCTGATTCTCACTGAATCTTTAGTATACCCTAGATGGAATGATTAAGGGAGTTCTTATATGGAGGCTTGAAGCCCACTCTATACAAGCTTATTGTCCAATTCAGTTTTAAAAACTATTATTCACCAATTCTCTTACATTTCTAGCATAACGGTGTGGTGTGCCATTCTACTGGAACCACTCCTGGTGACTTTCCCCTAGTCTGTCAAGGGCAAGCATTTATAGGTCACTTAACTTGACTAGAAGTTCAAATAGATGCCTATTTTCAGTTTATGACCACAATATATGTTAGGCAGGTTTATCTCCCATAGTTTATAGAAGAGAAACCTGAGACACAGAGAATTTAAATGAATAACAACTGAGGGTCAAAAACTTTTGCTAGAGTCAGGAGTAAATCTTAGATCTCTTGATTCCCTGGCCATAGCTCTTTTACAATGCAGTGTTCAATACACTGTATTGAATACTGTACAATACAGTAGTCTCTAATGTTGTGTTATTTTTACTATGAATTTGTTCACTTAACCCTAGTTTTATGTAATTATACTTCCATAGTAGTGTATTGAAATTGTCTTTTTGATAATAGCTATTCTAACTGGGCTGAGATGATATCTGAATGTGATTTTGATTTGAAATATTTTCATGAATTTAAAATAAATAAATTTAATTTAATAAAATGAATTTATATGATAAATGGCAAATATAAAGGTACCATGAAGATTTGCTTTAATATTCATTGTCAGGTGGAAAAATTGTCTCATCTGACTTAATCTTAAAATCCAGTAATGTGCTGCACTGTTCCAAATGGATCAGGAGGTAGAATTCATTAGCAGAGCAGGGTCTAGTAGGTGGAGAAGGTGAAAAGCATGAGTCACTGTTTTGCTTCTTGAGGACCTGGAACCATCTCTAAAACTAGATGGGATGAAGCTAACACTCATTCTTTCTTGCTTCCTCTCTCTTTTCTTCCAGTCTATTTTGATATTAATAAAATCAGAATACAGAAATTTCTGTGACAGAATTGATACAGGGAACTACTAAAGTATCATGTCTCTGTTGATGATGGTGATTTTGTTTTATGTGTGAATAGTACATGTGTGAGATACTGTTTTTTTTTTTTTAACAACTACTAACACAGCCACATTCTCTTACCTGAGTCATACTTTAGTAGACTCAGACTCTGGTAAATAACCAAGAGCTCAATTCTACAAATGTTTGTTGATGTGCAAGGCAACAGTAAGTATGAGTGGGAGCAGTAGCTGCTAGGTAGCATCCAGTTTACCAAGGCAGGCATTAGTAGGATTACATGGGTAGGTTCAAAGCATAGGAGAAACAATCATTATGTGGCAGCTATTCTGGCAAAAAGATGATAAAAGTTACCTCTGATTCAAGGATAGCTTCTGTTAATGTATAATCAGTTTTGAGTGTGGTGTCTTTGGATCTACCTGTCTTTGCTAATGCATAAATGAAACTAGGGCCTTACAGATTAAACATGACTTGGCTGCAGGGTAGAGAGGTTTTGGCAAATCTACATGTCAGTTTCATGAATCTTCAGCATGCTCTTCAAGTAAACCTCTACTTTGTTCCAAAGACATAATCGTAGAATATTTGCCCACTTTTTAAATATATGATGACTTTCCTATATTGGAGTATTCAATCTTTAAATCTACTTAAACATTGTCTTAGTCAGTTAGGGCTGCTATACCAATACCATAGATGAGTGGCTTAAACAACAGAAATTAATTTCTCACATCTCTGAAGGCTGGACATCCAAGATCAGGGTGCCAGTTAGGTCAGGTTCTTGGTGAAGTCTCTCTTCCTAATTTACAGATGGCCTTCTCCTTGTCATATTCACACACGGTGGAGAGCAGAAAGGAAGCTTTCTCACGGCTCCACCCTCAGGACCTAATTATTTCCCAAAGGTTTCATCTCATAATAACATCACACTGGGGATTAGGGTCTTCAAGATATGAAATCCTGATGTGTTAGGACACAGACATTCTGTGTTTAGCAGACATGATTCAACATAGCAATATAAAATGAGAGAAACAAGATTTTTTAAAAATAAAAACCTTCTCCAATGAGAAATTGAGAAACATATTTAAAAAAATATAAATCTTATTTTTGTGATGATGTGCTTTAAGAGTATGTTCATGAAGTTCAGCATATTCAAAAGAATTTTGATAAAAGTATAATTTGTATGACAAGGGAAAGGAACTGAAAAAATTCTTCTATAGTACTTTTATGGGATTTGTTTAAGCTGACTATGCATTTAATGAAGCACATAATGAAACTTGAACCCTTATAATTTACTAAAATTTAAACTTAAACAAAAAGGATATCTTTAGTTTTTGTTCTGATCCCTTTGAGTGCTTTGCTAAGTAATTATTTTAGGCTTATACTTGCAAAATTTTGTTAGAAAATTAGAGGCATTTAATTTTTTTTACTTCTTTTGTGCACATTTTGCTTTGTCTAGTTTTCTCTTTTAAAGATCTTTATAGCTCTGTCAGTTAAGTTTGAAACATGTCGTTCCCACTTCCTTCCTTTGTTTCTTCTCTAATCATCATTTATTTCAAAACTGGGTCAATCTACTTTGATCTCATTTTCCTTACTTTCTGAAGGTTATTAATTCTAAACTAAAGAGGTTCCCTGAAATTCAGCATTCCATATAATTTACAAATGCAGTTTTTAGAATACTCACAACTGAATGTATGAAGATAGAAAGCTGTACAGGTTCCTAATTGGCTATTTATTTATTTATTTATTTATTTTTGACGTCCAGCAAAAATAACACAATTCTGGTCAAACTGGCCTTTTTTTCCTGGAACAAAATGAGAAGAATGCCATTTTATAGGGAGTCATTCAGGTGCATAACCTCTTTCTCAGTTTTCTTCTTTCATCGGGCTGGTAGGGCAGGTTGTAGAATTGAAGGGAGACTCTCCTTTGCAGAATAAGTACATTGACATAGAGTATAAAGTGACTGCAGCCTTGGCCAAATTGTTGAGGCTGATTTCCACCCATTATCACAGGATGTTTATAAAAGAAAAGGAAGCACTTGTGGAATAGAGAGGTCAGAAAAATGAGATTGTGAAGCATTTTCTACCACATATAAGATCTGTGATCTTGAGCAGGTTATTCAACTTCTTGTAGTTTTAGATTGTCATTTAGGAAACTTTTTGCTACCTTTCAAGAAAAATTTATGACAAGATATTTTAGGTAAAGTACATGTTATAGAATATTCCATAACTTGAAACTGATATGGTGATTATTTAATGTAAGTATATGTAGCATTGGAATTGACAGCATTTTACTTCATCCCAGTATCTCCACGTGAGATGACTTAAACCTAAAAGAGGAAGTATTCTGCCTTCTACTATAGATTTTAGGTTTGGATTTTTTTTTAATATGGTAGATTCTCATTAGACTTTGAAAAATAGTTGGAGAATTATTTAGAAGGAATCATCTACTGGTCATTGCACACAAAAAAAATGTATCCCTGTTTCTCCATCTATTTTTCAATTTCTGATTAATAAGACTCAGGGTTTAACATTTTGTAAATGACAATGCCCAAATGTAACCAATTTTATATGCTCTAAAAAATAACTCAGCACCTTTTCTTTCATATTTACAATGCAAATTTTATAAGTAAAAGCTAAAGAGAAGTACAAAATAAATATTATGTTTCTACTGAAGAGCAAATAAAATAGTCCAAACAAGTTGAAGCAGTAAGTCAAACTGTTAAGATGAATTTGAAATGAACTTTCACTGACTCCATAGCAGGTGAATTTTAACTTTTTAGTAAATAGACTCTTATAGGTAAATATTTTGTGGCAAACAATTTTATTCATTTATTGGCACACTTTTTTACTGATTTACTCATTACTCTTGTAGGGAGAAAATTTACATGTGACTTTTATAGGCCAAGTCGCATCTAACCCTTTAACATAAGGTTTTGGTGAGGTGAATTTTGAAGGTTGTTTCATTTACGGGGTCCTACAATCAAATATTGTTTGTTAGATAAAAGGAATAATAGTAGAATTATAGGAATAGTAAAATTAAAGTCATTAAAATTCTAATTGTATCATCCTATGAATATGGCTTAATTTTAAGTGAAATATATTGTCTTAATAAGGAGCATGTATTTTACTTTTTTCATGCTAATGTATAAAAAAAGAAGCGTTCAGTATTATTACCTCTAGTTTACACACAGCTGTTCCTATTAGAGCAAAATATAGTGCGTTTATGTATTTGAATGCTTGTGTGTGTATTTGAGTGCTTGAGTATATATGTGCTTTAATCATGTAACAACTATAGGGGTTAAATAGATAAACGAGTTCATCAGACTGATTATTTTGTCACCCTGCTTTTTTTTTTTTTTTTTTTCCTTTTTTTGTCTTTTTTCGTGTCCAGCAACGGGATCGCAACCCTTGGTGTTGCACCCGCACCTCGCTCAGCCAGTGAGCGGGAACCGGTCTGTATGTGGGATCCGAACCCTCGGCAGAAGTGCCGCTGCGCTCCCAAGCGGCGCACTGTAGCAGTGCGCCACCGGGCCGGCCCACCCTGCTTTTTTGAAATGCCAGATGAGATGAGGAGTCTGAAATTCACTAATAACTCACTATCCATTGGTGATTTCCCCTTCATTGTATAATGAAGCAAAGCTTGTTTCTCTGGATTTCTGTTTCATCTTAGAGGCAATGTTCGCTTTTCTCTCTATTAATAGAGAACTTCATTCATTTAATAAACTTTTTGTAAGCCTCCTACATGGGTGAGAATCTGTGACAAAATTTATGGAACTTTAAAGATGAAAATACATCTTTGAACCACCCCCCCAAAAAAGTAAATACATTTTTGACCTCAAGAAGCTTATATTCAGAGAAGAAATAAGACTGATGCATCAAAAATTATTCTAAAAGGATTACTTATAATAGATTTTTAAGATGATAAATAAAATGTTGCAGGAATTGGTGAGGAAATGATTACTATGTTTTCTCAATTTTATTTTATGAAAAACACGTTTGACTTATTTCTTCAGTCACTGCATTCTTTTCTCATTCAGGCCATCACCATCTCTATGCTGTGTTATTGTTATAACTACATTTATATCACCTTTTCTGTACTCCTTACCCACCTAGTCTTCTCCTCCACATTCTTACTAGAATATTTTCTTAAAAAACTCACTTGCTTAAAAATGCTGATGTCTCCCCATCCCTTCAACATTAAGACTATGCTTCTTACCTCAAGAGTTTCTTTACCATCTGGGCACACCGTGTCAGTTGCATTTTTCAAATATTCAGTGATATTAGCTACTCCCCAAATAAAACATCCAGTTTCTAACTTCATCCATTTTCTATTCCTCTTGCTAAGAACATGCTTCCCCTGCTGCTTCTGTGTGGAAAAATAATGCTTATTTTTAAAGAAGCTACTAATGTACAACATAATGCCTATAGTTAACAGTACTGTATTGTACACTTAAAATTTTAAGAGGGTAGATTTCAAGTTAAGTGAAATAACCCAAACAAAACAAAACAAAACAAAACCAACCAACCAACCAAACAAACAAAAACAAAAGAGCAGGAGGAAACTTTTGGAGGTGATGGATATTTTTATTAGCATGATTTTGGTAATGGTTTTACGAGTATATGCATATGTTCAACCCCATCAAATTGTATTCATTAATACGTGCAGCTTCTTTGTATAACAATTAGCACCTTGATAAAGCTGTTATAAATAAATAAATAAATAAATAAATGGAAAAATGGATAGATGGATAGTAAAAAAAAAAAAAAAAAAAAAAAAAAAAAACCCAAATCCTGAAGATAACACTAAAATTTCACCTTTCCTTTCATGGAGTCTGAGATATTGTATGTCAGAATGGATAACATCATTAAAAAACAATAGTTCAGGGCCGGCCTGTGGCTCACTCGGGAGAGTGCGGTGCTCATAACACCAAGGCCCCGGGTTCGGATCCCATATAGGGATGGCCGGTTTGCTCACTGGGTGAGCGTGGTGCTGACAACACCAAGTCAAGGGTTAAGATCCCCTTACCGGTCATCTTTTTAAAACAACAACAACAACAACAACAACAACAACAACAAAAAACAATAGTTCATACCCCTCACATTTATTACTCTTGGAATTGTTTTAGATTTATTTAAGTAAGTTTCTGTTCTTCTCACTGTCTGTGATCTCCTGAAACTCGAAAGGCAAGGTATTATTACATAAGAATTTTCTCATGCTTTATCCCTACAGAAGCTCAAAAAAGAGTTTATTGTAATGGAATTGTAGTGCTATATGTCTTGAAGAATTCCTCAGAACTTTCTAAGTTTTACAAAATGTTGGGTCATCATCTGACCATTGCCACAGGTGGCACTTATCTTAAGTCTCTTGTTTCATGGACTATTTAACTTCTCCACCATGATGATAATTAAATTTAGCAAGAAAAATAGCTAGTGCAGTAAGAAATAGGTTTTATTTAAATGAAGACATCTTTAAAGGTGATACTGATTGTCACTACTACCCATGTTGTTTTTAGCACTACATCTAATGATGCTACTACTTTTAATAGGTAAGGTGTTTTATGTTAGACATGCACTGTGGAAGGTTTTACTGGCCTGATTTTTTAGGGTTATTCTATGCCACATGTTTCCTGTAGCAAAACTGCTGTGTCCCCCTCTTCTATTCTTTGTTCCAGCTCTGCTGACTGCCTTAGATTTTCACAAATTCACCATCTCTCTTAGGCCCCTGAGACTTTGAATTTCTGCTTCCTCTGCCTGAAAAGCCCTTACACTTCTTCTGGACTCCTATGCAACTTTCATAATTCAGGTCAAATATCCAAACTCGTATGCTCTCAAAAGCTTACAGCCCCTCCTTCTAGAAATCTGGATTAGAGGTCGACGGTTTACTTCTTTAGTAGCCTTTGCTTCTACCACGGCATTTGTCAAAACAGAATGTCTCTGTAAATTGGTTTTTTTACTGGCTTATGCGTTCCTAGAGATCAGTAATCTCTATAGTAATCAGTCGTAATAATAGCAACAGCAGTACGGTAGTAATAATGCAATAATACGATAGTAGTAATCATGCAATAATGCAATAGAAGTAACATAAAGAGTAGTAACATTTGTATTCCCAGTTTATTAACGTATTATATGGAACACAGAGCATGACTGATATTTGAATGGATGAAAGAATGAAGGGATAAATGAATGAAGTAGTACCTTTGTGAATGGGGAGAAAACTGAAGTTCTGATAGTTGAAACTATTTCTTCACAGATGTGTAAGCTAAAATTGGAATCTAGGCTCCAGTTGAACTCTAAAATCCATCCCCTTTTTTAAAAAATTGAATTTTTAATTGAGATAATTGTAGATTTATACTTGTTAGAAATTATACAGAGATATTCCATATAAACTTTGCCCAGTCACCCCAATGATGACATTTTGCAGATGTGTAATGTAACACAGTAACCAGGATTTTGACATTGATACATTATACCCTATGTTATTCACATTTCCCCCGACTTTATCTGTACTCATTGTGTACATATTGGGGACAATAGGGATGGTGTCTTAGTCCTTTAGGGACTAAAACAAAAACACCATATACTGGGTGGCTTAAAAATTTAAAAAAATATTTCTCACAATTCTGGAGGCTGGGAAGACCTAGATCAAAGTGCTTTCAGATTTGGTGTCTGGTGAGAGCCCACTTCCTAATTCATAGAAGGCCACCTACTCGCTGTATCCTTACATGGCATAAAAACAAGAGAATTTTCTAGAGTCTCTTTTATAAGGGTACTAATTTCATTTATGTGGGCTCTGCCTTTGTGAACTAATCAGCTCACAAAGGTCCCACCTTATAGTACTCCTCCTAATGCATCACAGTGGGGGTTAAGATTTCAACAGTGAGTTCTGAGAGAACACAAATATTCAGACCATAACTGATGATAAGTTCTAAATAGTTTTATCACCTGTTTAGTTTCCTATCAACCACCATATTTAGGATACTAAACAGTTTCAACACAAGTATTCCCCATGTTGTTCTCTTATAACCACACACACTTCTGTCCTACCCACCTCTCTTACATTCCCTAACTCCTGGCAACTACTAATATGCCCTCCATTTCTAAAATTTTGTCATTTCAAAAGTGTTATATAAGTAGACTCATACTGCAGCATGCAGTGTTTAAGTTTCTTCCAATTTGAAATATTGTGGTAATCAATAGGGTAATAATAACAGTCATATTAGTATTAATAATTTACTTTCATTTGTGCATGCCATACATATCATTGGTTAAGAGACTTTCATATTTGGATGCTTTATCTCCATGCCATGGAGGTAAGAACTATGTTGTTATTTTCCCCAGTTCTTCTGTTTCTAAATTGTCTTGTATGGCACAGGTAACATAGTTGGCGTTCAACCCATATTTGTCTAAATGAATGAATAAATTATTGTAGTTAAAATTGTAGATCTTTATATTTGGGCTTATATTAAGTCACAATAGTTGGTCGCTGTGCTGGTGTGGTTTTCCAGGCATAAGAGAAACCTATGTGCCCCTCCTTCTATCCCCACTTCCACTGTGTTCAATTAATGGTTAACATTCTTCTGTTAACATGGGATTCTGAAAAGCTAAAATTTAATCTCTTTGTTAAAAATATGCTTGGTTAAGTTAACGTCTGTAAAAAAAATTTCCATCATCATCAGTGTTATTATTATTGCTGTTTTTGCAGTTAACCACTGTGCATGTTCTTGTTAGGGGTCTTTTGTTTGCAAAGAATGGAAAGTCTCTTAATTTAACTTCATGAAAGAAGGGACATTTTTGAAAGGGTACATGTGCTCATGAACCTGAATAGAATGAAAGAGGTTGTATCTGGCTATTTTCAGGACTGGGCACACTCCTCTCCACCCTCTCTGTCATGGAACTTTCTCCCTCCACCCATCTACTCAGGTTGTCTCTCCACTGGCTGTTGGGTTCCTCAGCTTATATGGCCTCGTCCATGCCAGTTCCAGCCCAGCCTCTCTCTCTCATGTCCATTTTGCTTGATTTCTCTTACTTCTAGCTGGGTATAAGCCAATGGTTGTTGGCCAACATCTGGATGAGCTCCTTTTTCATCAAATTTTCACCACTAATCCAGCCATTATGTCTGGAGACACAAGGTCCAGTGGTATAGAACACTTGTGTCCCCACCGTGAGGGTGTGGGTGAGGGCAGTGCCCTGGGTTTAGGATTCTAAGCACTTGAAGGCATCTCTAAAGACTACTAGTACAGCGAATAAAGGATAGTTTCCACCTGTTTATTGCTATTTTCTTGAAAGTTAATATCACATCATTGCTTTCAAGCTGGGAGCAAATCTGTCATTCAGCATGTACAGTTTATTACTGAAAATCATAGAAGGAAATTAATTTATCATGCACTTTATAGAAACTATACAAAACCTTTAGATTTAATTTAATGTGCTTAGATTTATTTAAAGGTAAATATTAAGAGGTTTTTAATATTTCATTTGCAGTATTAACTTGTTACAGGAATACGTTGAAGGATTTCTCATATGACCTAAGTGTAAAATGAGAGGACACCTTCTTTAAATAAGATAGAACGTTTTTTGTAATCAATAAACATATTTACTGTAAATGAGTTAAAAAGTGAGTGAAAGTGTGGAAGCTGAAGAGACACATAGTATCACTGATGCTGAGATAGCAGGATGCTTTGCATGACCCTGACAGACAAAAGAAAATCTCAAAACAGAATGGAAGAAGGCTTTGCCGACAAAGAGGGAATATAAAAGAAAGACAACTTACCTGAAGCCTGTTTCCTCCTTTGATTCAATAGCTCATTTTACAGACATGAGAGTCCATTCATAAACTATTTACACATTTCACATTCTACTTGTAAGTGAATATATGCTGGACAGAATTGCATGCATACAGTAGATGGCTGTTCAAACTACATGTTATATCTTACATGGTCAGGGCAGGCTTATCTCATTTTCTTATTTATATAAGACAAGGCTTGGCATACATATAGTGTTGATGTTGAGGTGCTGCAGTGATCACAACCATCAGGAGAAATGAAGTGTGCTTCAGTGTAGCAAAATATCAACAACATCAGAAACTGTAATTAGACATTTTGAAAGATTTTTAATAACAGTGGTGGTGGTGGTGCTGAAACGTGAGTCCAAAATAAAACAGACAATTGATTTAACCAGAACATATGAACAAAGTAAACAGTTTTGTGTTAAAACTGCAGTTTATGCTTCAAGAAGTTCTAGTTTGTATGTGTGTGTCTGTGTGTGTGTTTGTGTAATTTTCTTCTGTTTTTAGTCCTTACAGTTTTATTCAGTATACTTTGTCTGGCTGATTTTTTTCAAATTGAAATGAAATTTTACCTTTTTTTCAAATGTCAAAATCAATCTATCCTTTTCATAATGATATTTACAATTTTATGGACATATCTAACATTGTAACATGCTTTCTCAGAAAGGTAGAAAGAATTACATGAGAATTTACATTGTGTCTAAGATTATGTGTGTATGTGTGTAATATTATGTGTGTGTGTTTTCCCTTAAGTGCTTTCCTGATAATCACTAGCATTAGAAAAATAAAAATGTCAGTTTGTGAAAATTGTCAAATATAATTTCCATATTCTGCTGAGGATTTATGTTGGTTATCTTTCATTTGCCCCTTCAAATTCCCTTTATTCTCTTCTGCACCCTGCTCTTGTTCCAGGAAACTGACTTATGGTTTGGACAATAGGAATTGGCCATGAGAAACCAAGTCAAGAGACTGAAGAGAAGAAAATGTTCTGAGTATTTATTCTCCTGACTTTCTCCTTGAGATAGTGTCCTCATGTAACTCCACTGCTCCCCTCACCATAGTCCAATCCACACAAAGCTCTCTCCTCCTGGATTCCACTACTCCTCCCGGGATCATTTGGACCAACGAGCAGCAAGCTCTTCTGCAGCTAGTCCTGTCACTGACCTCTCCCTTAGGGTTCCCTGTACCTTGGCCACAACTTTGTAATTAGTCCCTTTGTAAGTAAGGTGTTACCTTAATTTGAGTGTGCCATCTGTTTACTGTTGGGATCATGGGGAGAGACAGCATTCTGGGTCACAGACAGGACTGGGCATGCAATGACACAGGAAATTATGATTATTGCATGAGTTACTAAGGATGCCTGCCATTTGGTTCCTGGCCTTGAGATTTAACCAGAATCTTCTGTTTGGCTTTGGCTTTAGCTTTTGAAAGGCTGAAATGATGAAGGTCTCCTTAACACCATCTTTGGCAAATCTTATGTTGTGTGTGATCAATAATTGTGTGATAGCGAATTAGTCTAACTAAGAGTAATATATCAGGAATAAGTCACATCATTTAACTTAATACTATTTGAATATCACCATTCAAATACATGTAAGCTTTAATAATTTATCTTGAAATAAATATTTCTTCATGTGTTTTATATGTTGAAATTTTGCAAAGTGATGTAGAACTGTAGTTGTATATGGCATGTATAGTAGATAATAATAACGTGCTTTTAATTTGTGTATAAAATTAATAGCTTTCAAATAGGTAAATATGAATCAGATTAACAATTGGTACAAATATAAAGAAAGTACATTACCTAGATCACTTTAGAAGGGACATCACACCGCTTTCTAGTTGAACATGTATTAATAAAAATTTAAATAATGCAAAAACAGAATAACAGATATTAGGTTATGCTGTAATTATAAATCATATTGAATTGTTTATTGTACTACTATCTATGAAAATAATCCTCAAGAACTATACAGTATTTAAATTATATATAATTGCATTTATGGGTTGTAATTTTTCAAAAAAAAGTTTTGCGTAGGAATTCTCACGTCTTGTGAGACTGAGTTAAAAACAGAATGTCAATGTTATTACCTCAAACTTTCACATGAGGGGAAAACTCCAAGTCACTTAAAACAACCCTCATGATCCATAATGTTGCACGCAGACACAATCTGGATAGCCTTGCATTCAAGAGATTCATTTTGGGATTATGATTTTTTCTTTAGGATCAAATATGGGGGGTTGTTGACTTTAACATTCATTGTTTGGCAAACTGTTAATTGAGCACCACCAGTCACACAACAAAACACATTATTAGGTACTGGTTTTTAGTGGTTTTTGGGCTTCAGGAATCATAGGTTTACAATTTCAGTGTCCAGCCATATTATACCAATCCTTTTTGAGTTTTTTATTTGCTTGTTTTGCATTGCTTTTGAGCAAAAACTAGTCATTCCAAATCTTCCACTCAATATGATGAATATAGAAGTGGATCATTTATGCTTTGCAAGAAAATAGAATCTTTATTTAAAAACACAATTTAAAGGGCCGCCCATGGCGCACTTGGGAGAGTGCAGCGCTGGGAGCGCAGCAGCGCTCCCGCCGCGGGTTCGGATCCTATATAAGGATTGCCGGTGCGCTCACTGGCTGAGTGTGGCGTGGGCGACACCAAGCCAAGGGTTGCGATCCCCTTACCGGTCACAAAAAAAAGACCAAAAAACCCCCACAATTTAAAAATTACCCCAATGGCAGTATTTTGGAACAATTACTGTTAATAAAGAAACCTACCTTTTAAGAATAAGTTTGTTTTCTGAAAAATTTCTGTCAAAAGAATTTTGCTATTTTCAAAGTTACAATGCAATTTAGAGTATAACTGCTTATTTTGGCCAGAAAATTTCTGTGAGGTCTTTCTCTCACTAATGTATCTATCCCATCTGCTGCCTGTTAGTGGCAATCAAACCCAGGTTAAAGAATCAAATTAGAAACATTTTTTTGTTTTCTGTTAGTTCTCTGAGATTCTCCCACTATAGATACTGATGCAGCAAGGCCTAATATTTCTCTAAACATCCATTTCAAACTGATACTAAATACCTGTGCCAGAATGACTTTGTCTGAAACCAGGATTTGAGCCTGGATGCTCCTGACATCTACAGACACTGTTCTCTGCTTTCTCTTCTGTTTTCCGACATTTACATTGTTCAGTTATTGGCACCTCCCCTCGTTCCCACTGCATCCTCCACCGAGATCTGCCACTGTTCCTTACAAAATGTGTTTAAGATGTATGGGTATGTATTCCGAAAGTCAGTATTTGCCTATATTCGAATCGTAAAACATGACAGTGTTATTTCTTCTGAGTTTGTAAGTATATAGCTTCTGTGCATTAAAAAGCAATTCCTGATTAAAAAATGGCCACCCTACTTACTTATTCTAATCCAAAGACCATATTTTGAAACAGGGAATGCAAACTCAAAAGCTGACACACATCAACTCAGTAACACCGACAATATCAACAACAACTGGGTGGTAGTCTGAGGACTATGGATGGGTGGTGCAAACTCCCACTGCCCTCCAGCATCTTTGTACTCAAAGCTTGGTCTAAGGATCTTCAGTGTCAGCAGCAACTGGAGACTGATAGGGAATGCACAGTCTCAGGTCCCACCCTGGAATTACTGAAAAGAATCTGCCTTTCACAGTTTCCCCAAGTGATGAGGGTGCACATCATAGGTTAAGAAGCACTGCTTGCTCTGCCGTTTTTCTGTTTTTTTGTATCTTTCTATCTAGTGTTTTCAGACATGCTGATCTTTTTATTTACATTTAAGGTGTGCATTTTTAATGTGAAAGTTCTTGATTTAAAGGACTTATTTCCTAACAGTTTTTCTTATTGTTATCATTTTTTTTCACATTTTCAGAGTTTTTTTTTTTTTTTTTTACATAAAACACTCTGAAAATGTCATTAGATCTCAGGAGCCACCAGTTTGCAAACTCTGTTCAAAATCGTGCAATGTCTGGGAAATGCAAATCAAAATCACTTTGAGATACCATCTCACTCCGATTAGGATGGCTAATACCTAAAAGGCTGAGAATGACAAATGCCGACAAGGATGCAGACAAAAAGGAGCCCTCCTACACTGCTGGTGGGGCTGCAAAATGGTGCAGTCTTTGTGGAAAATGGTATGGAGGTTCCTCAAGCGATTACAGATAGATTTACCATATGACCCAGCTATTCCACTACTGAGAATATACCCAGAGGAATGGAAATCATCATGTCAAAGGGATACCTATACTCCCATGATTATTGCAGCACTATTTACAATAGCCAACAGTTGGAAGCAGCCCAAATGCCCATCATCAGATGAGTGGATAAGGAAACTGTGGCATATCTACACAATGGAATACTACTCTGCTATAAAAAAATGAAATACTGCCATTCTCAGCAACATGGATGGACTAAGACAAAACAAGCCAGGCACAGAAAGAGAAATACCACCTGTTCTCACTTTTTTGTGGGAGCTAATAAAAATAAGTAAGTAAATATGTAAATGAAGGAGGGGTAGAAGACACAACAATCACAACAATTCCTTGATTTTGTTAAGACAGGTGAACAGATTTGATATTGATGAGGGAGGAGAGGGAGGGAAGAAAAGGAGTTGGAAAAGGAACACGAAAATCAACTATACTGTATATTGGTAAATTGAAATTTAAAAATGTCAAAGAATGAATATGGGCAGCCTTATTCTTACATTTTCTGGAAATAGTGACATCTGAATATCTAAGCAAAACTGTTGATAGTAAAACACCAAGAATTGATGTTAGTAGCTATGTCAAGCCTTCTTTAGTTTTTAATAAATGCCACTTGTCTATTTTACCTATAATGTTGCCTGACCTCACCATTTCAGCTGTAGTGTATTATCTCCATACAGCAGCTAGCGTTACCCTTTTAAATTTTAACTTGACAGATTGGAGAAGAAACAGTATTTAAAAAAGAAAATGGTAGAGAATTTTTCTTGAAAATTATGAAAATTCTCAACAGTACATATAAAAAGTAATCCTGAAAAGCAAAGGCTGGATCCAGTCAGAAACACATGTATAGCAGGCAGGCTGAGGTCAGCTTTCTGTTTAAAGAGAACATCAGATTTTCAAGAATATAAATTTAATAAAGGGAATTGGCTAAACCGGCATGGGATATATACATAACCATGAGGAGAAGAAAAATATTGTACAGAGGTTGGAAGTGTTGGCAGGGCTTGCCATTCCTAGTGGGGAAAACCGAGGGAAGGTCTGAGGGCCCTGAGAACTCATAATGGGGTCGAAAGGACCCAAATAGTTGGGAGCCAGATGCTGAAGACAGGGGGCTGCCCAACTAGTAGTGGATGTTAAAGGGGCAAAGAGAAATGCCTGCTGGTACTAAGCCTCAGGGTCTCAGAGGAGGCTTCCTCAGGGCTGTGACTCATACACTGAGGAGAGAAAGGTCACCAGCATGCTGCTGCTGTTGAACTCGCCCAGTCTGTCTGCTTACGCTTCTAGGAATCCAGTGGCACATCTCTTTGACATTACATGTGTCCTATCAGTCTTTCATGCATGTTCTTTTCTATTTCATTTATATAAACTTTTAATTATTTCTTCTTTCACTGTGTCTAATCAGTTCATCAATAGATACTTAGTTTTAGCAGTTTGGGTGGGGGTTCTAGATTTTCTTCTTTGATTTGTTAAACTCTGTTTACTGTTACTTTAGAAAAAATCTTCACAGTAAATGCAAATTTGGATCTATATGTGTTTTCTCTTCAACTGCTTTCCAGAGCTTTCCTTGGAATTTTAATTTATCTGCTATTATTTTAGCTCTACTTCTATTTTTTTAAAATTTTATTTAGGTCCTATATATCTTTTTATATATTTGATATGTTTTGGGGAAGATATATTAAGGTGTATTTGTAAAGTAAATGCACA
The DNA here is from genome assembly GCF_000696425.1 of Galeopterus variegatus. Classification (NCBI taxonomy): domain Eukaryota; kingdom Metazoa; phylum Chordata; class Mammalia; order Dermoptera; family Cynocephalidae; genus Galeopterus; species Galeopterus variegatus. Next base: position 184,697 of record NW_007728439.1, on the reverse strand, counting down.
TACATCTTTTGAAAAATTACAACGTACTGGAATACTATGTATGTTCAAAGTATCATCATTACTAGCTATCATAGTGTTTTATTCCTGTTTTCACATGAATTCTACTACATTGGTTTGGAAATAGAAATCCTAACATTTTTTTCTATGGATTCACATGGCTTTTTGTTCCAAGAGAAAACTATGTAAAATGCTGTTTCAAGTGTATAGGGGTTTTACATAACATATGCAAGATTGGGTATATTGGTCTGTAAACTGAAATCTTTTCTTCGTATTTTTTTTCATGTTAATACTTTTAAGTCTGCCTTACTCCCTAAATATCTACATAATTTTCTATTTTTCTTATATAATGAATACTGCCAATCACTTCTAAAACAAACAAAAAAAAACTTAAGTCAAAACTATTGTTTCTTCCCAACAGCTTCTATCATACTCTCATGAATAAAAGCCAGCACCCTGCAAGCTTTTTGAAAGCCTCTCACTTCAGTTTTTCTTTTTCAGATTTATGTCCAGCCACCTTAGCAAGCTCGCTATTCATTCAACTTCCTAGGCAGACACTGCCTCGGTGCCCTCTCCTCAGTTATGTGCATGGCTTGTTCTTTCCCTTACTTCAGTTGATTTCTCAAATGTCATTTTTACAGTAAGCCCTTCCCTGATGAAAACTCTACATCTATAGACCCCCCCACCCCCACCCCAACATCTCCCTCTTTAATGCTTTTCTCCAGAGCATTTTCCACCATGGAATATCTATAAGTGGTTTCCTTTATTTATTTGTTTACTCCAGTTCTTACACCATTGGAATGTTCATTCTGTGAAAGAAGGAGTCTCTGGTCTGTTGTTCGTACTGTAGCTCCAATTTGAGTTCAGTGCTGGGAGCATCCATAGCAGGTTCTAATACTAGGTACTGCATGAGTGAGTTACATCCTTGCTTAATAATTATATGACACTACTCACTCACTTATAGGTTTTTGGTTGGTTTGTTTTTGGTAGTAGTACACAATTGAGGGTGATTTTATTATGTAGTTATATAGTTTGGCTATAACTTATGATTAGAGTCTGTTTTTATTGTATAGGTATTCAGGTACATTATCTATCTGTGGCTTATTTACTTTTCTACCAGGCTGGAAATTTTATAACTGTATTACATTACTTCCAAATGTCCCTATAACATAATATATTTAATCAAGGGCACACCTAATATCTTCTTTAACACAATTCTTTTAAATTATCTAGTTAATTATCAGGATTAATTAGTACTAATTATCAACTGTATTCTAAACTAAATAATTGAGCTGTATTTTGTTACTTTGTTTGAACAAAATAGAACTTAGAAAATCTCATACAGTATAATGAAATGATACAGCTATCTTTAGAAAAGATATTTTCCCTAAATCAGAATGGCAATGTAATGATTTTACATATTACTGAGAATCAAAATATGATTCTAAGTACCACTTATTCTAAGAAAGATATCATTCTATGAAAGAGACTTCAAACTGTATGTTACTTTCCTCAAGTGTACTATATAACCTTATAATTATCTGACACTAAAATAGATCACTCTGTATAAAATATCTTAAAATATAGAATGTAATTCATCCTATAATTAAGTCTCAATTTGTGAGAAATAAGTTTTTACAGACTTTCTTTTAAGTTTTTTTTTCCTTTTTATAAAATGCTGTGAAAATGTGCATAGGAATATCTAGAAAGCTAATATTCATTTATGTACTCTACTTTAAGTAGGGAATTGCTTTTATACACCTCTGTTTTTCACACTTTAAAGAGGACCTAACAAAGTAGGCTCTCAATAAATATTTGACAATAAACAAATAAATGAATTAATTAATAAATTTATGTTAGGCATATTTGTGTATAGGACTGAAAAATCCTTGCATTGTATTCTCAGTGATAGGTGAGGAAATTGCCAGTGATGAGAGTTTTTTATTTTTTTTTGATGCTCTCTATATGAAATGGGATAGGTGAAATGGGATAGGTGGTTGGGTAGGAGAACTCTTGAGGAAGAGTGACTTCAGATATACTCTCTAAAGCATTATTCAATGATTCCATTGTGGCAGACAGAAAACCTGAAAGGGAGGAAAATTCTGAAGTATCATTTAATCTACATGAATTATTTAAATATTAAAAATAATTATAAATATTTATTTTACTCATATATACTGCAGACTATATGGCTAGAAGAATTTGCTGAATAAATAATATGATTAACCTTACCTTTCAATTATAGAAGTATTTATTAGCATGCATAATTATTTTCGTTTTATACATAATGGTGACTCATAGTAGCCGCCTGCTTTGATGCTAGTAGAAGCCACACAAATGAGTAACATTTCTCAGAATACTAATTACATATTGTAGACATACTCCAAAAATATTAAACTGATACGTAACTCCATTAGTGTATAATATCAAATAATAATTTATTTACATCCCTTTAATAAATACTTGACTATGATTATTATCTATTAAGTAAATTTTTATTCATATTTATACTAAATATTAAAACAAAAATAACAATGTAAATGATCAAATATTCCTGAGAATTTTTGTGGTGATGAATAGAACATCAATGACTTGGTAATACCTGTAGCTTTCATAACTTTTTCATAACTTTTCATAACTTTGTCAAGTTCAATGAGATCAGTAAATACAGGGATCAGAAGAAGATCAGTAAGAAAATGTATTATGTCTAGGAGTATCAATCAATGAAGATAATAAATTGGGTCAAGGTTTAAATGCGATGTGCTTCAGAGCAGGCAATTGGTAGGAATAACAGGAAGGCAGGCTGAGATTCTGGCAGCTGCCTACTGTAGTTGACACTTCTTATTTTGTCTCCTCCCCCTCTTCCTCCTCTTTGGAATAGAATACCTCTTCTTTTGACTATTCTCTACGTTCTGCACCTTCTCTAGTTAGGCATCCTGGTGACAGATGCTATGAATTAGCATCTGTGACGTTGCGATCAATGATGTTATGATAAAACTGGAAATGGACATGTGCTATAAACTCAGGCCACCATTGTTAAGGTTATTTCACTGTGAAGATGGCAGGGAAGAGCCTGTTCCTTTTTGGATCATAAGCTAATAGGTTATGAACCTGAATGGCTCTGTAGATGGAGAGAGGAAGCTGAATTTTTGAGGGAAATGAAGAAAAAGGCCAATACAATTCCTGACAGCATGCAAATCCCTGCCCCATTAATCCTCAGCTTCACCTTGCCTTTCCCATGACATGGTTGCATGAGCCAGTAATTCTTGCTTAAAATGAAACTAGGTGCATGCTTTAATTCTCACCTGGAGTTCTGACTGATACATCTCCTGTGGCAAGAACATCTCTTACAAGTGCTGCATGTGGCAGATTATATATCAGGATGGGCTTTATGAAACCCACAGTTTAAGTTACTGAGGAAGCAGGAAGCAAGCAGAGCATAGGGAATTAGCATGGAAAGAATACTGAAGGGATGCTAGAGATCACCAAGTTCACCATCTGTTATTACAGATAATGAAACATAAATGCCCACATTACCTTATTTTCAATGAGATGTCCCAGTTTATTCAACTCATAAATTACCATGTTGAGTTCCAAATCACAGAATCCCACAACATTTTTATGGAAAGCTGATCCTTTCAAGACCCTTTCTTAGGGTAGGAGGAGCCAGTAGACAAATTAAAAGGAGATATGCATGATCAAGATTTGTCCTCTGCCTAGGCCTCAAATCATCAACATCTGTCATGCTCTTTTTTAAATGGGTCTTTCTACTTCTAACCATGATCCAGAAAGTGATTATTTCATATTATGGTTCAAGGTGTGTCTCTTTCCTTCCAGCCTAGCAGTCAAACCGTTTTCACAATAATCTTTCCCTTTGGCTTTGCTCCAGGACCTATTTATGGGTCTTTCTCTGGAACATAAACTCTCACAGTGGTCTTGGCTTCTAAGACAGTGAGTGTGAGGGGAAAGACACACCCAGGCAAACATTTTGCAGTGGCTTTGTCTATATGAATAATTTGAATTACCCCAAAAAGCCTTTCAAGACAATTATGGTGAAGCAATCTCATGAGTTTTCACAAAAGAAATCCTACACTCTCCAGGAAGAGTGAGTGATCTGCTCATTAGGTCATGCTCTTGAAACCTGCTCCAGCACCTGGCCCTTAGATACCAGAGACCCATGTGCCAGAGCTTTTAAAGCTTTAGATTGATCCCTCACACAAGCTGCCATGAACCAGAGACATGAGAATGGGATCTACATGGGTTCTGGTCTTAGCTCACAGAATCCTGTCAAAACTGCACTCTAAGCTCTGGTCAATCTGAAAACTCAGAAAGGAACTTAGAAAATTTCCAGGGAGGTACCAGGAAGCATAGGCCCCTCTGAGGTACAGAATCACTTCAGGAGCCCCACTTTTCCTGGCCTAATGTTTTCTTGGCTTCTGTATTAGTCTGTTTCTATTGCTTGTAACAAATTTTCTGAAACTGGGTGATTTATAAAGAAAAATGAAATTTATTGCATATAGTTTCTGAGGCTGGGAAGTCCAAAGTCCATCTGGTGGTGACGACAGTGACCTAGGAGGGTAGAAGCAGAGAGAGCAAGAGAGAGACAGACTCTCTTCTCTCTTCTTTTAAAGCCCTCAGAACCACGCCCCTGACCACCATTTTTAATCCATTAAGTACTTCATGGTTCTACAATCCAATCATCTCTTCAAGGTTCCACCTTTCAATTATTGTAATAGGATTTCCCACCCTCTCAACAGTCACAGTAGGGACCATGTTTCTAATACATAAAACTTGGGGAACACAATTCAAATTTCAGTGAGATTTGGGGGGACATAATTCAATCCATTACAGCTTCTTCCTCTTCTTTGGCACCAGTCATGGTGGTGGTTAATCAGGTGACTCTCACTGAATCCAGATCTCATAGTGCTCCCATCTGTAAGCTACCATTTTCTAATATTTGTCTGCCTTGACATCACCCACTGATAAACAATTCATTAAATAAATTATGCAGACTTAACCCTTAAGTAAAAATTATCTTTGGCTATCATCCATTTGTTTCCATTTTTAAAACCCCCACCATGGTCCAAGCCATTGTACTGTGATAACCTCATAAGTGTTCACATCTATTCTAGTCCCTCTTCTAGAGAAAGCATCCATTTGAATTAAGTGTGATTATTTCAGCTTTTTTCCTTCTTAAAAAATAAATTAGTGAGTTCTCATTAGTCTTGGGGAAGTATAAGCACCTTAATGTAGTGATAATTCTCTTGATGGTCTGTGTCTGCACTGCCTCATCACTACTTCCAAACACAGAAACATCTTTCTCTCTGCGACTGTCATTGGACCCTAGCCTCCAAATTGCTGTCTTAATTTAAGTTTTTTGCAGTTCCATCATTTTTTCTTCCTTTGCTTAGAAAGTTCTTACTTTTTTATTTTTTTTTACATTTCATATAAAGTGTAATTTTCTCAAGAAAACCTTTCTCTCAAGAAAACTTCTCTGGATCAAATGGCTCTTCTCTAAGTATCCTTGTATCTCTCATCAAATGTGAAAATTTATATTTATTTTGTTTCCAGAGATAAGTTTATGTACCCCATGTCAACTCCATGAGAGAAGACCCAGTATCTCATTTTGCCACAGATTAAATACTTCATTATATACTTGATATACTTGAGTGAGGGTATGTGACTGGCTGTATAGGGTGAATACTGAAAAGCATTAAAACTTAACAATTAAAATTTAGTGATAGATGACAGTAAAATGCAAATGTTTATTACCAGTCTTATATACACAAATATACATTTGAAGTTAAGTTATGAAGAAATTGAATTGGTTAAAAACCATGCGAACAAAAAAATTCTTAACCAGATTGTTGAAAAAGGTAAGGATCCCATAAAAAGAAGAAAATAGTATACCCGCCAAAAGCCTCCAGAACAGGTCCGATCCTTACTTTTTGTAATGTGAGAGGTAAGGCATATACTCAGACATAAGTATAACTCTTCTAGATAAACTATGATTTAGAATTTCAGGTGTAATTCAAGAAATTGAGATTTTCTTGGAAAAAAGTATTTAATATGGTTTTATGAATTTTATTTATTTTAAGGTTTCTAAATATGTTCTTAGAATAAATGAATATAGTGTTTTGTTTTGAACTTTAAAAAAACATGTATGTTACAGTGTAGCTTTCTACAAAATTTTAGATATGGAATAATTGGGAGGCTTACGTACAGATATAAGTGGATCATGTTTAAAGACTTAATTCTCAATAGGTAGATAGGAAAATTTTCCATAGGGACATTAATCATAATCAGCACATAGTGAAGAATATTGGTACATATTAGAGGCATAATTGTTAACTAATGAGTTTTAAGTTTCTCTGAGAACTAATATTCACTGTTAAAATGGCATTAGTTCATTTGTTTTCTCTCTATATATTTATTCATCAATAGTTGATTAGTTAAATATAATCACTTTCCCAGAAGTAGTACTGTTATCTTGCAATGTCTTAAGAAATGTAAAGTCAAGGGCTGGCTGGTTAGCTTAGTTGGTTAGAGTGTGGTGTTGATAACACCAAGGTCTGGGGTTTAATCCCTGTACCAGCCAGGAAAGTATAACAAATTAAAAAAAAAAAAAAAAAGTAAAGTCAATTCACATTGTGTTTATGTTTTAAATACTAACATGCATATCAGTTCTAAAATAAGAGCACCAACTTAATTGTTAAAGAATGTAAATCAGCAAATAATTTCTTTCAAAACACATGTGCTGCTGTTTCATCTTTTAATTTGAGGGCATGTTAATTATTGATTATGTTAAATGTATAAAATATTCCAAACGTTTTTAAAATTCACATCTTGATCGATCATCTATCTACCTACCTACATCTAAAGACACAACTAACTTTACCTTGAAAAAAAAAAAAGAAAAAGAAAAGGAAAGGAAAGAAAAAACCAAGAAAGCTGCAGACAAGAAGTACATATAAAAACAAACAAACAAACAAACAAAAAAACCCAAAAAACTAAGTATGGAAGAAAAATAAGTAATTGAAGCTATATAAGTTCTTCAAGGGACAAAGGCTAATAAGAACCTTTTAGAATATACTTATTTGCAAAAGGAATGAAAAAATTGAATACCTCAAAAAAATTAAAAGGAAAAACATAAATATTATAAAGAAAACTACCAGTAAATCAGAAAATATTAAATATTTGAGTATAACCTATTATAGAAAAAAGACAAAAAGCATGTTGACTCTTACTTTTGTCCCAGATTTCCAACAATAATCAGCTTCCCCAAAGTATCTTTCACAGAAAAGCTGTGATTTTATGTATTTATATATATATTGCTAATCTAACCCAGTACCTGACATACAGGGGAACTCGTTAAGGCTTGGTTGTTGAATATTACACTTTTCCATCAGAAATTCACAGTAGTACCATTTAAAATGAATTGGAAGTGAGACACAAGAGAGAAGAGACTAATGAGGCAGATGTGTATCAAAGGTAATAAGAGCAGAACATCTGTTTATGAGAAACAGAAAAGTCCTTAATTTTCCATTGGGAGCATCCATGGAGAGTCTTCATTTCCCCTTGTATTTTGTCTTTGTCCTACAGAAAACCCCTTAACTGTAATTGATAATTTTAGTTAATACATTAGATAACGCTGCAAATTCTTATCAGCAAGGGTAACCTTGCCAAGTTGTTCCAATTTTATTTATCTCAGACAGAAGAGATAAGATGTTAACTTTCAATGTTTTAATTCATTTCTTTTTAAATTCCCAAGTGCTTAATGTGAATTTCTTCTTTATATTTTCTCTGGATCTACTATTCATAATCTCTTAAAGTGCATATAGACAGCCTTCACTTTGGATGATAGTGAAGGATCATTAAAATGACAGTGCAGGTTGAAACTGTACAAACAGGCATTGGAAAATTTATGATTGTTCTGTGATATGTAAACATTTTTGTCAAAATTTTAAAACCTTTTACTCTCAGTTATAAATGTATAGAGAAATGAAAAAAAATAGTAAACTAATATTTACTTAGTACACTGTAGTTGAAAACATTAGCCATGTTGAGAATTAAAATGTTTTTTCTTTGTAAAATTCTTATCAAGAATACTTTGAATGATGCTTCCCTACTTCTTGTATAATTTATTAGTATCAGTAACAAGCATCTTTTCTATGCCTTATTCAATTGTATTCTTTCTAAGTTTAGATCAGCTTTCAACATTTTACTCTTTGCTCTTTCAATGTTGTGAAATATATCCAAGACTTCCTTTATGTGATTTTATTGTTGTTGGCATTGCTTCCTCTGGAATAACTTAATCCTTTTCCTTATAACCAATTTCCTCATTTGTGCTGATGTCTGCCTTAACTAAGTTCCTCTGGCTTCCTATCTAAAGCCTTTCAAGAGTGGCAGTGTCAACATCTCCAAGTCAGTTACTTCTTGCATAACTCCATTTACCTTTGATTTGAATTTCACTTACAGAGTGATCACTTTTAGTTTCCTTCTCCAACTTTCATTTTTGTAGGCCATTTCCCTTTCACATTATTCATTTTTCTTAGACATCACATGGGTTTATTACTGGGAGACAGAGTCATGATACCAATCTGTTTTACAAACTGAAGAACTAACAGTGAAATTTGTACTTTATGCAGTTGCAATCAATACGCCATAGTAACTGAAGTTTGAAATGTGTTATGGAAAACTGGTGTTACTTTACTAAACTGAGTTAGCTAAGATTCATGCATTTTGGAACTGTGAAAATTAGTGAACTACCTGTGTTTTTGTTATTGGCTGTGGGTGTCAATCATTTTATTATGTATGGACATATATGTAAAATTATCTATTTTAAAAAAGTGAGATGTCAGTTATAAATTCTCATATGTTTATTATTTTAAATATAGAATTTTTGTATTTTATAAATGCATGTAGATTTCAATGATCCTATTTACACTGCACTAACTTGGACACATAATAGATATCTGCTGAGTGAACAACAAAAAAAGCCTGTCTGGCTGTTTTGGGTCTTCCTAGTCCACAGTCTGCAAGGAATGATACACAGCTTTGTAGGTCCAGAAACACTGTTATACCAGAACACTCGTCGTTTTCCAGACCTTCTGAGATTGTTTCATTCTAAACAAAAGAACAAGAAAGCAATTTATAAGCCAAATAAAATTTTTGAATTGACAGTCAGAAATATAACAATGTATTGAACGAAAATTGTCATGGTGGGTTTATAGTGCATTTTTTCCCAGATAGGAACCTCAACCTTACCTTCAGATGATCATTTGGTGGGTGTGGACCACGAGCAAGAACATGAGTAAATATCCCCATTGAACAGTCCTCTGAGGAGGGAGTGTTATGGTAGCCATTAGCCATATGTGAGCTATTGAACACTTGAAATGTGGGTAGTCCAAATTAAGATGTAAGTGTAAACTACATACTGAATTTCGAAGACTACTATGAAAAACTGATGTAAAAATTTCAATAGTATTTGTCTGGATCATATGATGAAATTATATTATTTGGTTATATTGATTTAAATAAAATATTTTATTAAAATTAATTTTACCTGTTTTTAAGTGTTTAAATGTGCTGCCAAAAACTTAAAATTGCATGTGTAGCTCATGTTGTTCTATTGTGCAGCACTTCTTTACAGCCTTAATGTGTTGGTTCAGAACTCAACTTGACAATTTACTTTCTTGTATGACATTGGGCCTGGTGCTTAGAATCTTTGTTCCTCAGTTTTCTTATATGTCAAAAGGAGAAAATAATAGTTTAAGTTTAAATAAGTTAATAATAAGCATTAAGCATTTAGGTATTTGCCTGACATTTAGTGGAGCCCTGTGTGTTATTATTGGAGTGTTGACCAATACAGGAAATACACTAAACGTATTCTTTCTCTCAAACTTTTTTTTAATATATTTTGGTTTCTTACAACGAGCATCGTTTGCTCTTTCCAGACATATTACTGTATAATTGGGTCAGATTACACTTTCTTTACATCAGCCAAATGGAGGCATGTTTTCCTAACAATACACATAGGACTATTGACAGAGTTGAAACACAGCCCAATTTCATCACCTACTTGTTTATGCTTAATCATGAACAAGTTTGCACACTATATCTTTGATTAATTTTTTATAAAAGGCTACTCTTATTCATTGTGTGTTTTTGATGTGCACAGACATGTGTTTTAATAATTATTTCTTTCATTATCAAAGGGTGGTATTTTTGATTGTGGCCAATTCAAGGAAATTTTTCCAAAGCCATCTAAGAAGTGATTAAACCATTTTATAATATAGTATCAAAAATAATGAAGAATTTACCTTTATAATAAATTATAATATGTAAATATTAAAATGAATTTTATATATGATAATTTAGGTTTCATACAATTATTCTATAATTTCTATTGTAATGCCAAGTATATTGTAGATGTTTTATAGCCATTATAGGTTAATCGATTGAAATATTTAACTTTTAGATGTATTTTTGAAACACATTTTAGAAATGAGTTCTAAATGTAGTTGAATTTACTAGACTTCTGTTAATACATTACATTAATTTCTGCTTTATGTTAGTAATTCTCTGTTGCTAATTATCTTGAAAAGACAATTTATAAGATATTTGTAATATAATTCTGCATTTCTTTAGAATAAGAAATGAGCTGTATATCAGTATTTCTTCTCCAGGCTTTAATACACATTTTTCATACAACTGGAAAAAAAAATAATCCAAAATAACTGTTTCTGAAAATACAGGCTTCCAATTCCATTACTCTTGTGTTTCTATATTGTTATATTCTCTCGGTGTCAGGGTTTATAATGTAGTCATAACTATATTATTTCATAGTTATCTATGCTACTCTTTTACAATGATCAATGGGAACAAATGGACTTTTTCTCTCTGATATGATTTTTTTGTTTGTTTTAAATATTTCCATCCTTATTGGCTTCTCATCTAAAAATATACTCCTATGCTAACTCATTTTACTTCCCATTTCAGGGCTATTTAATTTATCTATTAATATCTATGATAATCCTCATCCAGAGCTTTCCTAAAGTCTAACTAGACTTTATAAATTGAATTTGAATTATTTTGGCAGTAATAATTTCAGGGTATTGTAATAGGTTTGTTAAGCATGACCTCACTTGCCTGAATTCTTGCTGGCTGTAATTAATCAAATTTTGCTTTACCAGGTGTGCATTTGCCATGCTCCCTAAATATGTTTCCATGAGTAGAATTTTACAGTAGATGCTAACCTTTGTCATTCTTGATTCATCCTCTATTGTTCATTTTATAGCATATTCTCTGGTTTACTTATCCATTTAATGAACTAATAATGTTCCATTAACTAATAGGAGAATGCATTATTTATTCCAGTTGAAGTTACTAGTTATTGTACCTGAAATTCCCCAGAAGTATTTAATCTTAACTATATCTTTAAACTCTAAATTATTATAATCAACAAATATTAAGGAAATAATTATTGTAAAATATAGTATTTTTCAATATTTAAAAGACCATTTTATTTTTTTTTAATTTTCTTTTCATTTTTAATCATTTGTACAAAAGAAATGAGAGTGTCTGTAGAAACATTTATCCAAATAAAGAGATACCATAATCAGTCAAAGGAAGATTTTTTTATCCCTGGACTCCTCATTGTGGTCAGCAGATAATGGGGAATGATTACAATTTTTGCTAATCTCCAAACATGCCTAATCCTAAAAGTTAAGAAAATAAGATATCATCTGCTAGAAATGGCACTATGACCTATGCAGTTAAGCTTTAATATTGTTATAAATGATCATTATTTAGATATGCAGCACAGAAACGGTTAAGACCACAGAAAATAATATCCCCTTTTACTGTTAATTTTCAATAGAATTTGAAATATTTTGTCTGTTGAAGACTGTATTGTTTTCCCAGTGGAAATGATGGATTTAAAAAAAAAAAAAAGTGTGGCCTTCCTTAGAAATAAAAAAAAAAAAAGCATACAACTGCATTTCTGAGACTGAGTTTATTGAAATTGGAATTCTTAACAAGTATTTTTTTATTTCATTTTCACAAAGATTTAATTAACAAGATTTTATGGAACTAAATTCTATACTGTATATATAAACTAAAGCATAATTGTTAATGAAAAATGATATTTAGAATGTCAAAATACTTCTTTTTTTCCCTGACAATACTGAAATCTTCAATTTTCCTTGATTTCCCAGCTATTTCCAGGAAGAAGTAGTTTATTAATTGAATGCACAATATTCAGCATTACTCAACTGATATCTTAATGAATAAAAAAGTTTTCTTTATTTAAATAATAACTGTTATTATTCCCTAAGCCAAACAAAAATCTTTATGTATATGATATTTGCCCCACACAAACATATATAACACATACATGTAGTTAGAAATTGTTGTGTTGTAATTTATACAAATTTATACCCATATTTTTACATTTATCAGAATTGCAACACTTTTAAATCTAATTTGTTAAAATGACAAAAGCAAGTCAATATTCAACAAACCACTGTAGGTTTTCTTATCATTTTGGAAAAATGCAATGGAAATATTGAATTCTCTTAGTCTAATATATCTTTCAAATAGGTAGACTTAAGTGATTTGTGGATATAGCAAAAATGGCTTGATTTCTCCCTTATAAACCTTAGAGCTTAGTTTTATACAATTGAAAGTACACATTTGTCTTATATAGTTCTAAACTACTTTTAATTCATTAGTGTTGTACAAATAATTTTTTTTTTCATTTTGACATTTTGGTGCTTTCAAATTTCTGAAGTTAATTTTTGGAAACCTAATATTTGTAAAGATGTGCAGGATATTATCACATAAATTCAAGTTTTAAAAATATATAATCTCATCATTTTGATAATTATATCACTGTATTTTTCACTATAGAAGCTTATTAGCTCTTTTTTTTCTGTATCTATATTCACCATAGACCAATTTTGTACTGTGATGAATTTTTGTGTGACTCTTTAGAGAACCAGTCTTATTTTTGTTATATATAGTATTATGTTAGAAACATTTAAAATAAGTTCTAGGAGTCTATAATCGTGCTAGGCATCTATAATTAACAGTAATTTATTGTATGCTCTCAAATGGCTAGAAGGGAGAAGCTCAAATGCTCTCATCACCAAAAAATGATAAGTTACTGGGATAATGAATATGGTAACTACCCTTATTTGATAATTATACATTGTATACTTGTATTAAAATATAACTCTGCACCCTGTAAATATGTACAACCAATATTTGTCAATTAAAAAATAAATTCATCACACAAAAAGAAATATCCAAATAGATTTAGAACAAAAGGGGCATAATCAATTTTTTAATGTGTTAATGTATGTCAGATATGGGATTAGATACATTATGTATATGATATTTAGTGTTAACTAGCTCTATTAGAGAGGCATTATTATTCTCATTTTACAGACAAACTGAGGCTTAACCTATTGAGCAGTAAAATTATTTTCATTTAATTCCAAAGCTAAAGTATTTTCTGTGATGTGCATTGAAACGTAAAGGAATATGCTTCATAACTTTCTCTGAACGTTCCTTAACTGTACTGAGATGAGATGTAAAGACAGACAAAAAAAAATGTCTTTGTAAGTTCACTTCAATATTGGAACTTTTTTTTAAAAATTCAATTTGGGTTCAGAATCATAAGGTGCCACCCAAGGCACAATTTTAAACAACCAATTGCCAGAGGATGAGAAGGGGACATTTTTCTGCCTGAAGCATCTAGGCATAGGATGAGCTAGGGATAAGAAAGCTGAGAATCAAATGGGGAAAACTAGTCCAGGTGATATGACTGGCCATGAATTCATTTGTCCACTCATGTGCCAATGGATAGTTATTGATGAGCTACTATTTTTCAGACAATGTGTCAGACACTATCCACAGGACCATACCCGGGGGGAAAGAAAGTGAAATGAAACAAGGTGAGTGAGTGACAAAGTCCATCTGAGCATCAGTCATCAAACGATTCCAGAGCACAGCAAGATGGGTCCTGGAGGATGCCTTGAATGGTGCTGAAGGGTATACATTTTCCCTTTTTTAATAATCAGTTTTGGGATAACCTGGCTCAGGCAAGCTACACTAAAGGTGCAAAGTAAGAGTAATGAGAGAGGCTTTAAGAAAAGGGTGGAGGTTGCTAGCTTTAGCCGGTTTGTAAGTGCCAGAAGCAGTACTTGCAATATTCCTCCATTTTCCTTTTTTCCACTTACCTAAAATTTATCGCACCTATCCCAGTTCACTATACCATCTTTACTTCCACACCACCAACCACGGCTTAGTAACGACACTTTTGCTTATCTTGCCATTTTTAAACTTTGTTTTCTTTTTCTGTCTTCCATCTCCTTTTCTTTCTGCTGCTTGCACGGATTAAGAAATTAAACCATGTGTTGTTGGTTTATTTTCATAGGTTTAATTTCTAATTGTAATGAATTTGTTCCGTTACACTGACATACTGACTATGCCTTAAATGTCCCCAAGAGAATCCCCCAGTGAAGTCTAAATAACATGGTGGTATTTGAGGACACACTGGGTGTGTAATGTACCATACTGTTTTGTGAGATACTACAAAGATAATAATCAGAGTTATCTTATATGAGTCTATTGTATTTATTCTTTGTAAAGTGTTTTCACATGCATTACCTCATCTTAACCTTAGAAATATGCAAATCAATATTAAATGACATCTGTTAATTTTCCTTAATACATGGTATGCAGAGGCAACTTACTCTAAGCTGTACACATAATATGCAACAAATACATGTTGACAGAATGTGGAAATATGTATGAAAAATATAACAAACGTAATCATAGCTAATTATAAAATAGCAACTATATTTCATTTCCCTTGTGTTTTCATTCTGTGATCATGATTACTTGGATATCACATTTTTATTTTCGGAAGCATACGTAATGCACACTACCCCACTTATACTGACAAATGCATGCTCTCCCAAGAATCAAGGTAGAGCCAGTATAATCAACTGGGGTGATGACTCTGTAATCAGACTTGTCATGTATGAATTCCGTCTTCCCTCCTTACTAGCTGTTCGACTGTGGGCAAGTCACTGAAGGTCTATATGCCTCTGCTTCCTCATCAATAAAATGATGTCAATATCTACTGTATACTTTTATGAGGATTAAACAGGATAATGGGAAGCACCTAGTAAGCCCTAAATACTCATTACTTCTTTATTATTATTTTCATTATAGATCATCACTGTAACTTTAAAGTTTTATTTCAAATCTATAATTTTGATTTAATAGAGTAAACATAGCACAGTTATTGGATACAGAAAAGAAGCAAGTTTTCTGTGATTCACTAGCTAATATTGATATATAATGTATTTAAAGGTAATTGTTTTTCAAAAAAAGTTCCAATAGTGTATTCTTTTCTGATTTTTGAGGTAACACAAAATCAAAAGTGGAAGGAAGCAAAGAATACATTTAGGCTCTTACACACAAAAATAAACTAATAAAATAAATCAAATTAATTCTAAACCATTTTCTTATAATCCTCCTTTTATTTTTGAATTTACAAAAGGCTGCCATTCAAAACCAAAGCTTTGACAATTATTAATGGTGTTTATCAAACATGTCCACCTCTCACTGTTTTGGGGCATGTGCTAGGATTGTAATTACCTATCTGCGAAGTTAGGCCTGGCATGTGACATGCTTCGGCGTTGAAATGTGAGCAGGAATGACATGTGTCACTTCTTGTCTGGAGCCCTTTGCACAACTTTTATAACTGTGGAAGCACAAGCTAAGGTGGGTAGTCCCTCATCCTGAGTCTCTGAGTGAACATGATGAGGGAGCCCCCTGCTGACCTTGACGGGAGATGAAGCAGGAGTAAAACAAACCCTTGTGTTAAAACATGGCACATTGGGGTTGTAGGTAACTGCAACATTTAGATTCTAAATCATTGTTTGTATGTATTTTTTTGCTTTTAAAATTATAAAAATATAATATACAATAGAGTACAATATAACTTTTAACTAGAAACACTATTTACCTGTATTCCTCATTTTAAATGATTGTGAGAACGTGCCGATTTAATTTAATTTAATTTTTTTAATTCCTCAAATGTAGTACTTTTCACGTTGGATTTCTTATATGATATAGCTTTTTATTAAGTTTTGGTGGTTGTACAGAAAGCTTTAAGTGTAACAGTATGTTGGCGGGAGATGAATTGTACATTTAGTAAGGTTTTTTGTCACTTGAATAACTCATGGATATAAACAAAAACAATTGCAGTCAAAATCAATGAAATTCAAGGAATTTGTCAGGTGCCAACTATATTAAAGCATTGTGATAAGTTTTTGAGGGGAAAAAATGAAAATACTTGAATTGAAATATTCAGATTTAATGGCTTTCAAACTTTAACATGCTCAGTTATAAAAAATTCCAGTGGGAAGTTCCATTAATTTTGTTAGACAATATGAAAAGACCTTTCTGTGAGCCAACCTGTCTTTTGTTTTGGAATTTGTTTATTTATTTATTTAGAAGTAAGGAAGGGAAGAAAGAGGGAGAGAGAGAGAGAGAGAGAGAAAAGGCACCATTCTCTGTATGTTGTTATTTTCCTGAGAAGTGTTGATTAAGGCAAAAATAAAAAATAAAACTTTCTCATATATAATTATATAATAAATACTGGTGTTTATCATCTTTTGTGACTTTACAATTCTGTGTAAAGTCTGTCATAAATAGTTTTAAGTTTTATCATCTAATGCATGCATTCTTGTCTAGTCTTTTTATCAAAGGATTCATTCTTGTGAATCAACAAGGCATAGACCCGGACTGAAGAGAGCTTTCATCGTTTTTAAGAAAGTGACGCTAGCTACAGTCTCCTAGGAAACTCAAAAATTCAGCAGCTGTTTAAAGTCCAAGTTTTTACAAAACGGCTATTATTGGGAGTAAAATCTTCCAAGGAAGTATTCCCTGCAATCTCACCTTATTTTTAAATTTAATATGAGAAATATTTTAACAGTGTTTATGGTAAGCTATTTGTTACAAGCAGAAGAAAATGAACAAAACCCAGATCTGGACACTTTCCATTTCTTGATCTGTGTGGAACTGCAATTAAACTCAGGAAACTTAACAAAAGGCTGATTATTTGAAGGAAATGGTCATTAAACACTGAAAAAAAAAATACAAATCCAGAAAGCACAAACAGAATAATTAATGAGGCAGTATAGTGGCAATTAATTAGGAGAAATGTATATACATTGAAGTGGAATATGTATGCCAAAATATAAAATGTAAAAATTAACAATACATGAGATAGCCAATTTCTCTCCATGAAATTAAGAGCTTGCATTAATGTGCTTCAAAATTGCTATAAAGAGAAAAAATTCTATGATGCTTCTATACTTTTATAAATGCTCAGTTTGTTGGTTATCTTCTCTTTTGGATGCCAAGAGCAGTAAAATGAAATATTGCTTTTAGAAATAGGTATATGGGTTTTACAGTGTTATGCTGCTTTGGAAGATGGGCATGCGTTTTGCTGTCATGAGAAAACTGAGTTTTTGTAATTAAATGAACAGTGCCTAATGTTAGTCATTTTATCTCTGTGTTAATGACTCCTTTATTATCAATGGATCTTGATGAGAAACATGCTAGCTTTAAGAATGAAAATAGTGAAATGTATGAATACCATTTATCTGACAACGAAAAATGACAATGGAGAAAATAAAACTTTCTTGTGGAATTTCCAGCATATTGACTCAGGCTTGCCACTACAGAGTGGAATAGAAATACAAAGTATATATGCAAAGTATATATGCAAAAATAGAAATACAAAGTAGAATAGCAAATAAAATAGAAACCTTTGACATCCAGCAGTTGTAGGTCAAAAATTGTTGCTTTTCCAGTGTTATTTCTGCGATTTTGGAGAAGTTAATGAACTTTAAAACTAAATTTCTTCATGTGAACAATACGTATATTTTGATTACCACAGAATAATTTAGAAAAGTTTTCTCTTTCTGTGAGACATCTCATTTTCAGTAAATGCTATCTTCCCTACTCCTCCTTTATATACAGATGAGGAAGTCCTTTTCAAGCAGTAGTTATAATCTGATATATACACATATATGCAAGTATATTAGTGCACTAGTGCATTGTGTATATCTGCATTCAAGATGCAAAATAAATAAGGTGAAAACATAAAAAGAAGAAAATATTTGCCATGTAACATAAAAAAGTTTTTCTGTCATCTACTTTTTTTTTTTCATAGACAGATGCTAACATATACATAACTTTTTATAACTTTTATAGAGATACTTATTATTTGCCAAACATTTGTTTTATGCATGGCTGTGAACAAGATAGATATTCTTTGTTGTTGTGGAGCATATATTCTATTGAAGAAGAGTGAATGAGAAAGTTAATAAGTAGACTCAATTAAAGTTTTCTTCTTTTTAAATTATTTTTATTTTTATTTTTTATTTTTTTAAATTTTCCCCAAGGAGGTTGCGTTTAAACCAAGAACTGGATGATAATTAGAATCAATCGTGCTATCATCTGGGGAAAATTATTGCAGGTTCCTAAGAGGGAATGAGCTTAGATGTAAAAAATAGAAAGAAAGGCTTGTGGCCGGAGTATACTCAGCAAGGTGTGGTAAGAAGCCATTAGAGGACCCTTAATGATCCCTACCTTTTGTTGTCTGTTCTTACATTGTATTGGGATTGGTTTGTGTGACCAATACAATAAGGCAGAATTGCTGGTATGTTGCTTCTGAGATTAAGCTATAAAAGACACTGTGGCTTCCCTCTTGGTCACTCATTTTTCTTTATCTTGGTTCACTTGCTCTGGGGGAAATCATCTTGGGACCAGCCCAGTGGGGAAGCTCACAAGGAGAAGAACTAAAGGTTCCTACCAACAACCATATGAGTAAGCTTAGAGCGGACCTTCCAGCCCCAAACTAATCCTCAGAGATTTAACCCTACCCAACAGCTTGACTGCAACTTCGTTAAAAACCCTAGGCCAGAAATACTCAGTTAAGTTTGCCCCGGTTACTGACTCTCAGAAAAAGTATGGAATAATGTTTATTATTTTAAGCACCTACGTTTTGGGATCATTTTTATGCAACAAACGATAATGAATACACAATTCAGAATGCTTACAAATGAAGTAATATGATGTAGGACTTCAGAGACCATGGTGGGATTTAAGTTTTTGTTTAAATTAATGAGTTGTATCTTGAAATTATGAAACATTCACATTACATGATTTGACTTTGTTTTCTAGAAGAGTAAATTGATTCTTGAGTACACAGTACTTTGAAGGGGCATAAGAATGAGTCAGGCTGTCAAGTTAATAGCAGTAGTCCAGATGTGTGTTGAGACATTGATTAGAGCAGAACACAAACATGCAGACATGTGGAGAGTTCTGGAATATAACTGGAAATAGAACTGATCTCTAAGGCTACAGATGGGATAGCCTTAACATATATACATGTGTACTTAATTTAGAAAAATAAAAGGCAAGTAGCTACTGAATTTACAAATGGCAAAAATACATTTTAAAAGATTCTCAATCTCATTATTATTGGCAAAAACATCAATAATAGTGATATTTTTCATCTTGAAGTATTAAAAAAGACTAATGAATCCCTTAACTGGCAAGACTAGAAAATTATTCACTCTCATTTACTGTAGGTCTAAATTGTTAATAACTCTTGAAGCTACTATGCAAAGTTCATACATTTTCTTCTTTCTAGGGATTCCATTTCTAGGAATTTATCCCAATGAATCGTTTGCAGTATTAATGTGTGCACTCATTGTTCATTGCAAGACTATGTATAATGGTGGAAATTTGGATGCAATTTATAAGCTTATGATGTTATATGTAATAAATAATGCTTTTGGCATAATTTTGACTAAAATAAAGGTTTTAAGATGGTATTTTTATCATGAATCCACATATATAAGTATAAAAGTATACACATCCATGCTATATTTTTGTGGGGTGTGTGTGTCTGTGTGTGTAAATGCATAAAGTTCAACAAATATGATTATTTCTGTGTAGGAAGTTTGGAGATGATTTTGACTTTCTTTAGATTTTTCTCTATTTTGAGGGGTTTTTTGCTGGTGTTAATTTTTACAAATAAAAATAATCCAAAGCTATTCACAAAAATATAAAAAATAGAAAAGCTAACTGAAGAAAATATTTCCAAAAATCTTACTTATATCATGGCTTTCAATAGTAAGAGATAACTACAAAAATAACTCTATTGTTATTTTTTCCAAAATAACTCTATTGTTGTTTTTTCCAGTCATACATTTTCTTTATAGTGATAATTTTGGATTCTTAGTACATAGTCTATTACCATTTACAAACTTCCATTTCATCTATTGGTTTTAATTAGAGCAGAAGCAAAAATTATAAGAATGATAAGAAAAACAGTAAAAAGAAAAAAAATATTGATTATTGATGAGCAGAAACATCAGGACACTCAGTAAATAAATAAAAATATACAGTACACATTTATTAGAGATACCAAATTCCTTGGTTTTCAGGTAAGTCAGGAGCCATTCACACCATTCACAGATGTTTTAGAGATTGCTGAGATTATGCTTTTGTTCTTAGTCAATCTTTGTAAAATTATTTAGTTGGATTAAAAACTATTTCTCAAAAAATATTCTCACATTGAATTTTGTCTTATTCAAAGTTGAGTCAGTAGTGACAAAAAAACTTACATGTTAAAATACTGCTTTATAGTTTGCTGCTTTACAGAGAGACCAAAGGTCAAATCTAAAATCAGTAGGAAATTTCTGCTTTCCATATTTATGTGATACTAATCTATCTTGTTTAGAGTTTACTGGAGGCCTTCAAACATCTGAAAATAACAGCCATAATAACAGTGTGCTACTTATGTTATCATTATTCTTATTTGTGTTTCAAATGTTTTTTTCATTTTATCCTTATCACAACATGGGCTTCCACTTGAGACATAGACAACTGAAGCCCAGAAAGTTTTAATTACCTGCCCAGAATTACAAATCCAGTAAGAGATTTGGCAAGAAAATAAATCCAGAACCCACAATGAAATCCTGTCTTCAAAAAGTAAATCAGAGGGCCAGCCCCGTGGCGCACTTGAGAGAGTGCAGCGCTTGGGTGCCGCGGGTTCGGATCCTATATAGGGATGGCCGGTGCACTCACTGGCTGAGCGCGGTGCAGGCGACACCAAGCCAAGGGTTGCGATCCCCTTACCGGTCACAAAAAAAAAAAAAAAAAAAAAAGTAAATCAGATTTTTTTTCCATGCAAGGTATGTAGACTTATTCACATAAATCCCAAAATGTCTCATTTGCTTTCACTATTGAATAGAGTCAGGAGTCTTTTTCTGAAAAATGTTATTGCAACCCAGTTTCCCAGCCTACACTTTCCCCCTGTGTAGTAGCTATCTCAGTTGCCATGTTATCTATTTACTTACCGGTCAAAAAAAAAAAAAAAAAAAAAAAAGTAAATCAGATTTTTTTTCCATGCAAGGTATGTAGACTTATTCACATAAATCCCAAAATGTCTCATTTGCTTTCACTATTGAATAGAGTCAGGAGTCTTTTTCTGAAAAATGTTATTGCAACCCAGTTTCCCAGCCTACACTTTCCCCCTGTGTAGTAGCTATCTCAGTTGCCATGTTATCTATTTAAGTTTTTATTTAAGTATAATTGTGCTATTAATTCCACTTGAAAATAAATGTTTAAAACTCTGAATATATTGTTTTTACTGCATGTAAACATTTAAGGCAAGACTGTAGTACTAAAGTTTCTAAGGTAATTTGGGATATAAAGCATTTTCTAGAAAATGTTCAACGGTAAAACAGAGCAGCTGGTCATCAAGTGCATTCATTATTGACAATTTGAGTCTTATCTCTATGGCATTACTACTACCCAGTGAATATGATGTGAACTGACTTGCTTCAACCTTGACATCATTGCTAAGATTTAAAATATATGTACTGGAAGAAGAATTATATATTTTCTTCTTTAATCCTGACCACTTCAGATGTTTATTCATAGTGTGCTAGTTGGATATCATCTAGTATTGTTCCACAGTTTATTAATATTTTTAACAAACATTTGAATGTTCTTAGTATACATTGTAGGGATCAGAGTACCCAAATTGCCTATGGTAAGTGGAATTATATTTCTCCTAAAGTAAAAGCAGCTGCAGTGTGTGAATAACCATTTAGTGTAATAATTTAAATTACGTACTTAATTTTGTTAATTGATTTTTGTATGTTATGTCACAAAAAGTCCTCATATTTGAAAAGCCAAATGGTTCCACTTAGTCAAAATCAAATATTTTAAAATGTAATTTGGCTCATTTTTTTTTTTCAGTTAACACTTACTAAAATGTGCTGTGTACCAGGCTTTAAGGCTCACCCAAGAATTCTGTAGAGTGATGTCAGATTTTCATACAACTGGATTTCACTCACAGTTTAATTTCTGTTGTAAAAGTTGAAAAACAGCAATCTAGAATACATTTGGCCATTGATGGAAATTTTAGTTTTGAAGCTATGCTGAAGCTGTCACGGCGCCATCCAAATTTCTGTCAAAAATGAGTACACTAATTGAAAAGCCCTGGCTATGAAATTAAATGTTGAAATTTTTTCAAGCATAGATAAGAACTCTATATAAAACATGGATTTTAAGGTGAATTGTGTAATCAAATTGTAAGAGCGGGCCAAAAATGCTACAGAAGATGGATTTTTCACTTTCTAATTTGCTGTGAATAATAATGTACAGAAGAAAAGAAAAGACTATTTTCTTGCATTTCTTAGTTTAAGAATTTGGAATAAAGACATTTCTATGTGGATCCAAAATTTCTAATTAGCATAGCTCATGAATCTCCTCTCTATGTTTTGCTGTACTGGAACAACTGTGTAGCATACAAAATATTGGAATTTCAGGAATTTACAAACTTTTAAATCATATATATTTGTTTTTAAATCAGCTAATACATTGAAAAACACAGGATCAATCAACCTCACAATTTGCTAATTCTCAGGTATTACCAAATGTTGTGCTGTGGTTGAGTCAATATTATAGCAGATTATTGCTATAATAATGATTTCTAATTTTAAACATATAAATATGTATTTTTTGGTGTCTAAATACTTTAGAAAGTAACATATCTCATGCAAAAGTTGTTCAGTTGCTAAGGTCACTGCTACTTAAAAAGATCAATAATGCTTTTTTCAGTAGCTAGAGTATACTTTTAGATTCCACTGGCAAGAAAACATCTTGCCTTTAAAATACATTTCTAAGGATAAGCCTGTTGTAAGTGAGGTATGATTCTATAGTTTAAGATTAATAATATGAATGATTAATTAAAAATGGTTCTGTACTTATTGGAAACTCTTGAAAAAAAGCAGTTCAAATATTTGAGTTGCATTATTTTATACATACGTCATAAATATTTTTTAACATAAAAATTTTCTAATAGCATGTATAAGCTTTAACAGTATATAGTTATAAAAATAAACTTTTTTTCCTTCATAGTAGTAAATTACAATAACTCTAATTTCTATCATTATTCCTAATATTCTATTTTTTTCTTTTTTTCTCATTTTATTTCATTGTTAACTGAAACGAAAAATGGTTTTTTAAGTTTAGTGGAAATATCTTTTCCACTGAATTATTTCTTTAACCTCATTTTTTATGTTGCTGTAATACTTTGACCATGTGTTGAACTTCTCAAATATTTGTTAAGTTTGCTTTCCTGTAAATATATAGTCAAATTATTGGTGCAGTTAGAATATTATTTTCTCTGTCCTTACTATTAACTTTTTGATTAGTAAGACAATATTTAGCATGTGGTAACAACTCACTTAATATTCAATCAGAAGAATCTTGAACGCCAGTCAGGTTACATAAAAGAAATACAGGGTATACATTTTCTGTCTATAATTCAAATTTAGTGTGAAATATCACATGCACATAATTATTCTCTAAATTCAGGTATGTAATGTGTTTTGTCCAGTTAAATTCATGGCTGGAGTTGTTTCCAAAGCAGTGACAGGAAGTTTCCTGCAGGGGAATGCTACAAATTGTCCCAATGGGGGGCCAGTTGGATTCCAAAGTAAGGAGCACTGAACATCAGGGTGATCAGTTCAAAGGACTTATTAGGAGAAATTATATGCAAAGGGCTTCAGTGCCGTCTTGACAGACAGTGAATAAAGTAGATGTTTTACCCAGGTATGTCCGTAATGAAGGAGTCGTCTTAGGGAGTTTATTTGAGGGTTTCGGGAATTTGACTCAGGGCTGGGGCTAGTTCCTATGTGTTTAGCTAGGCGTTTGATCTTTTAGGGTTTGAGACAACAACCTAAACAAATATATTAGGGCCTTGTAATGCTCCTTGATGCTTTCTAAGCCCAGGCTTGAAACCAAGCCTTCAGGAGAAGACATGCAGCTGACTAGATCACAGGGCAGGCAAGACACTCTGAGTTTCTCAGCCTGGACAAGGAAGGAAAGAAAGTGGCAGGAACTAGGGGACCCTACCTAATGAAAACATAATTTTCTCTATGTTTAATAAACTCTATGGTACATCAGATTACACAACAAATATTATGAACCTGGATTTTTTCATGTAAGTACCAGGGAATACCTTATATGAGTTATTTTTTAGGAAATATTCTTATTGATTCTATTAAAACATTTATTTGGAGGTTGAATCTTTCTCTACTACAACATTATCATTAGACAGTTGCTTTTATGAGAAGGCAAAGAATATGTGACTGAATAATGGCTCTACCACTCATAGATAAAACAAGCTTTATTTCTTAAACTAGTAGCTTCAGCTTCTTATACAGTTAAACAGATAATCATCACAGAATTGATGAGATTAGCAAGCAGTTAATTTAAGAAAAAACAAAGGTGCCTGGGTATAATGTGTTTTTAATAGCAATAGTTGAATAAAGGGATACATCAAAGTACTGTACAAAAAGAAAATATCATGCAAAAATAATTTTAAGAAACACGTATTTGTTGTATTCTATCCTTTGTTTTAAAGGCAGCAAAATTGATTCTTCATAAAATATAGCTCCAAGCAAAGCATGAGCCTTCAAACAAGAGTATGTTTACTTTTATCTGAAAAAATGAAATTATAAAATTCATCATATAATTTTTTTCTAATGAATCTTTCTACATTTCTAAGAAACTCAAATTAAATAGTAAATTTATTTCACATTTTGATTGTTCTATTTTATTATACTACTTATATACTAATACTCTTTTTATAAATATAAATTCATAGTTTAATAAAGAGATTAGGACTAGAAAAGTAGAGACATTGAAGATGAAAATACAGAATGTTATTTAATGCTACGGGATTGGATATATCCCCTAGGGAGGGAAAGTGGATGGCAGACATCCACCATGTGGAGGTCTGGAAGATGAGTTCATCCCCTAAGAAGACTGAAGACTGAGATGGAAGAGAACCAAGAGAAAATTGCTTCAAAAACCAAGTGCAAGAAGTACAAGGACGGAGAAGTCCTCTGGGTCGCACAATGCAGGTCAGGGGAAACTAGATACAGAGCAAGGATAATCCATTCACTGGAACAAGAAGAAAGTAAAGTAGGTGATTACAGAAGCAAGGTGCTTGGTAGATTTGGTGGGAGCAGGAAAGTTAAAGTTGTCTTCTGATTTTTACTATTCTTTTTTGAACAGAATTAGATGCACATTCATCTGCTGAGTGGAAGCAGAAGGGAGAAGATGTTTGAAGCTTGAGGAATGTGGAGAAGGCATGTAACCACTCCACTGGAAGACTAGGAGCTCAAATTGGCTAGGGAGGTTTTCTGTTCTCCCATTGGCCTGTGTAGTTTTCGAAGCAAAAACTGAGTCTTACATTTATAGGGTATAAAGTGCTGTACATGGTCTCTGGCATAGGAGATTAATGTTTATTGTGTAAATTATTGAGTCATCCATTTAATAAATCACGTAGTAGTTGCATTATAGCCTGTTTACTAATACTTTGAAGAGTTGCACAATTTTAATTTAATGTTGACATTCTATTATTTTCTTTATGATAATTCTCTTTTATACAAAATTCAGTTTTTCTCTTATCTTCTGTGTTAAAACGAAATACTGTAGTTTAAACACTTGAAGTTGCTGTATTTACTTTTCCTTTTTTCATCTGTAGTAATTCACTGTGTTTTGTTTTTATCTTATCACATTTCTCTCTCTCTCTCTTTCCCTCTTTTCTTTTTCCCTAAAACATATTTTGCTTTTTGTTGTTGTTCTTGTTAAATTTCTGCTCTTGAATTTAGCATTTGGAAATAATTTTTGTCTGTGGAGAACACAGGGAACTTGAAAATACTTGGCCCATCCTTCTCATTTTTTTCTTTTATTTACCTTCTCTATTACAACTTCTATCAACAGTGTTGATTTTCTATTTGAAATAAAGTTGAACACTATCCATGACCTCAGTGTACTTTAAATACACCTCAAAATGAATTGAAATGCCTCAGTTCCTTCTCACACTTGCAGGGCTGCAGTCACTGTTCTCTGGCAGTTATTTTATGACACACTGATTACCAGATGGTATCAGTCCTGATAGCTCCTTTTAAGAAATGTATGAAGAGAAAACTTTTATCAGTCTGTCACCATCAGGCCTTATCACCCACAAGCAAGTGGTCAAGCTAAAAGAACAGTGCAGATCATAAAGAATGCCCCGAAGCAGATTATTACAGGAGATGAACCAGTAAGACCGAACAAACTGCCCAAGGTTCGTCTATTCACTCTTGAAGCCATAACAGGTATTAGTAAAAGCATATCTTGAGGCCTCCTTAAACTACCTACATTTAGGGTTGACTTCACGGGATTAGAAAGAACGTGGAGTATTCCATTGCTTTCCTGCACATGATTATTTTTTCCACAAAACACTGTCTTTGCCAAGTGTTAGCATAAGTTACCTTTACTAGAGGTGTTGAGGCGTTCGGAATTTAAGACCTATACCAATGATTTTCAAAGTGAAACTGTCCTCCAGGTCCGTGGAATGTAACTTGCAGGCGGTCTGTGAGGTTAAAAAGACTGTTTCCATAATAATACTAAGACAGTAATTGGAATATTTTAATGTGTTGACCTTTGCACAAGTGGTGAAAAAGCAATGGTGTACAAAAATGCTGCTCCTTAGAAAGATGAGATAGTGGCATACAATTGTTCTAGCAGTCATATTAATCTTGAAGCAGTAAAATATATTGTTTTATATCTCAATACCTAACTATACAACTTTTCACTATTCAGTGCAAAAAAATTGAAACAACATATAAAGCATGTCTGCTGCCCACAAAGATACAATAATTATATTGATGAAGAAGCAGGTATGGATTATTTGAGTTGTGTGTTCTTTTTTATATGGACCGATATTCTTTGAAAAAAAGAGTGACAAACTATGATTATTCAGATTTGAGTATTTAGCAGCCTTGTTTTTTCAAGAGCACATGAAACAGACCTGTCAGTTCAAGGAAACACTGACAAATTTGTTATCACTGATAAAATTTGTTCTTTTAATCAATTGGTCCTAATGAGTGAGAACTATTCTGCATTACGAATGTTTGATGTGAATTCTTTATCAAGTTGTTTGTCTAAGATTTTAGTGTTTATATCAATGCCTCTTTTTTCTTTGATTGGTCTTCTGGTTATTCAATATTAATGTTGGTTTTTACTATGGATAATGATATTGTTAGATGTCTACATTTTTATTTGTGTGGAATTAACTTCAGACTAAGTACTTTATTTTAGTGTTCAGATGGTCCAAATGTTCCATATCATTCTCTGCCTTTACTGTTGAGATATAATCAATCACATGAATTAGCTAATTTTGCTGTGGATTATTTAGCCTTCATTTTTCTCTCTCTTTTAGTCTGTGCCTCCATAATATATTCTTACTATAAAGTCTGTGAATACCTATGGATTATGAAAAAACCCTCCCAAATTATTTTCTATAATATTTCTTAGAAAAAAATTATCAACATTTTGAGTATGCCTTTTAGATTACACCTAACTCCTTAAGATCCTGATACTCCACAAAGTATTTAGCAGAAGAGTGTGTCAAGCTTCCCATGAGAATGTACAGGCATATACACACTTGAAAGTAACATAAAACATCTGATATCTTATTCTACCTTTGATATTATTTTTTTAAATCCTTTGTTCTTAACTAAAACCCTATTCTTTAAACAGGAATGTGGACAATCTTTCATTTTCCTATGTTTTATTTATGAATAACAGTTGAAAATTGCCATTGGTTTTGCATAAATTTGTTTCTAAAATTGTCCGAGAATACAAGTGTAATCATGTACTAATGGACCTCTTGGGATATAACCCTGAGTTTACTAGGGTTGATGTTAATGTTCCGCTATAGGAACAGATTAGTAGCAAGGATGGAGGTGTCATCTGTGCCAAAACTGTTTCTTAAATCCAAAGAGCATGGCAGAGGATGTGGTTTAGGCTATTTCCACATGCCAAGAGTACTAAAAAAGTGGTGTATCAGAATTTATTACAATGAACCACTAAGCATTCTCTTCTTGGAGTGGGGGAGGGTGACTGAATAACAGATCAATCAGAACTCAGGGCTTCTCAGAGCTTCCTTCAGCTTGAGCAGCACTTTTTTTTATTTTTTAAACCTGGTTTATTTATTTTGTCTATTGCTTTCATTTGAAGAAAAAAAATTCTGCATGAAAAAATGTGAAAAAAATGTAAGAAAATTCTAATTAATGAGCCTCCATTTGCTTGGGAATATGTTTACTGCTATTAATGAGCATGAAAAAACACTTATTAGAGCTTTATCTAGCCCATGCTTGTGGTACTGTTCCTCAGTGTCTGCCCCAGTCCTGAATGCTCAGTCACCATATCGCATCATGTTTCCATTACTAGTTACAGTCTTTGAAGAAAATCTTCTCTATGATGTCTTTTCCAAACATCTATTATACGAGTGTATTCCAAAAAGTTCATGGAAAGATTCACATTCTTTTAATTATGGTTTTTTTTTTTTTTATGAGCTTTTTGAAGTACCCTTGTACTTCTATATCTGCTTGTGTTTTCATGGTTTGGGTGCTTGTGATTCTAAAAAACTCCTTCCCAGCAACTATACCTTATTTTCCTGGATAAGTTTGATTATACATTTAAAACCATGAAAATATTGTGTGTGCGTGTATGTGTGTATTGTGTAATTTAAAATGTCTGCTATGATAAGAAATGAAATCAATTCAAGTTGGCTCAAAACCATTGAAATGTATTTTCTGAGATAACAAGAAGTTCATGAATAGGGGTGGAGTTCAGGGTTTCAGCTCCATTTCTCTGAGATCCTCTTTTTTCTCTTTCATGGGTTGAGTTTTTCCAGGCTGTTTGCATAGGTACGTAGGAGTTGCAGGCATCATATCCAGGCACAATAATGTCCAGTGGTAGAGAAGGGACTGTAGTTTTGTTGTTGTTGTTGTTTTACAGATGCTCCCATCAGACATTCCACTGGTCAGAAGTGGATCACATGCCCTGTATGAAGTGATTGTCATGGACTGCTTGCATGAAGCGTCTGGGGAAACTACCATTCTGAACAGTGTGGTGTTGAAGGGGAAAATAATACTAGCGCACTGTTAGATCATCGGGAGATGATGTAAAATAAATATAAAACAGAAAACCTTCTTTAGTACTTTACAGCATATTGCACATTAAATATATGTACATTTAATATACATAATCACTAGATGGGGCTGGTGAAGTTGTCCAGGCTTCCTGGCCTTCATTCAGCTCCTTTCAGTGTTAATACCTTTGCATGTGTTATATGGGACACTACCATATGGGACACTTTTTTATATTTGTCTATTTAATTCAACCTCATGTTTTACTAGTTTTCTTAGATCCCTTCTTCAAGGAAGACTTCCTAGATATTTTAAACTGCTTCAATTCCCTCTGAATTTTTTTTTTCTGTCACTTAAGAATTAATTGGGTAATTTTCAACTTGATATTTTTTATCTTTATTGGTATACAAATTTGGTTTAAGACCATATCAGTTATGTTCATTGTCTTTAGCACTGCTTGGCTCATTTAGCACAGTAAGTGCTCAAGAAATAGTGGTTCACTAACTGACTGGACAAATACATGAATAAATAAAGGAATCTCAGAAAGAATTAAATTTATAAGGTGTGGTCTATGAAGAAAAACAGAAAATCAGCAATACTCCACTTTGATTTTAGTTTTAAAAGATTTAATTGACAAATAAAGATCATATATATATTCAAGGAGTAGAACGCAATAGGTATACACTGTGTAACTGTAGTCACAGTCAAATTAACACATCCTTCACTATGCATGTTGTGCATTAGATCCCCAGAACTTGTTTGTGTTATATCTGAAAGTTTGTACCCTTTGATCAAAGCCTCTCCATTTCCCCCACTCCACAGCCCTGGCAACTACCATTCTACTCTCTGTTTCTGAGTTTGACTTTTTAAAATTCCACATATAAATGAGATTATGTGGTATTTGGTGAAGCCATTATGGAAAACATTATGGAGATTCCTCAAAAAATTAAAAATATAACTATTATACAATCCAGAAATTTCATTTCTGTATATCTATATAAGGAAATAAAATCAGTATCCATAGAGATATCTGCACCCCCATGTTTATTGCAGCATTATTCACAATAGCCACAATAAGGGAATGACCTAAGTGTCCATAGATGGATGAGTGGACAAAGGAAAAAAAAATGTATATAATATATATGGATATTGTATATATTATTCAGTCATAAAAAAGAAGGAAATCTTCCATATGCGACAACATGGATGAACCTGGAAAGACATTATTCTATGTGAAATAAACCAACACTACTCTGTGGAATTACAGGCTCCTCTCTTTCATCATTTGACTCAACCTATGAAGTCTTGAGGATTAATAGACCTGGTTCTTTTTCTTCAAAGCTAATATGTGATTCTAAATTTATATCTCTGTCCTTGATTAATGGAGATTTACCTCACTCGATTTCAAGTTCTATGAAGAGCCTGTGTCTCTTGATCACCAACTTAAAAAGGGCATTGCTCAATATTAGGCACATACTAGAAATTTAATCCAATTCTATTTAATGATTGGACTAATGAATAGATGAATAAAATTACATTGTCTTCACATTATGTTGTATTCATAACTTCTAATTATATTGATGTAACTAGAAATTGCTGCATTTAGTTAGAAATAGCTTTTCACATCTTAATGTAAAATCTTTGTGTGAATGCTGAATTGGAGAAAAAATCTCCAATTTTCTCCTGTTAAAATACCTATCTATTCAAGTGCCTATCGAGACTCTCAACAACAAATAGCGAATACATTCTTGTGATGAATGTATTTGAAAACTTTGAATGCTCTTCAGTATGAGAATCCATCATCTTCTTATGCCTTGCTCAATACGTGTGATTGTCTACACAGATCACTTCATTGTTAAAGAACTAGGGAAAGGAGTTCAAATTATCATTGCACATGCCTAGATAGCTGCTTGAACAAATTATTTCTTATGAACAACCACCGAGATATAAAGGAGACAAATATGATTAAATCTAAAAATGAGTCGAAGAACAAGTACCTCAGTAGTTCAGGAATGGGACAGTCCATCCTATCTTCCTGCAAGATGGGTATTAGAACTGGACCCCGGAGATTAACCAATTCAGACAAACTAACCAGAAGAGGTGAGGAACGTTGTAGGTGGAGAGAAATTAATAGGGAAAAATACTTCATCTGACTGGTTAACAGTCATGCTAATTAGAGTAACCTTAAAACAAAGCCTATTGCTTTTTCTTTCTTTTTTCTTTCCGTCTCTTCTTTCTTATTCTCTTTCCTTCATATTCTTTTCTTTTATCTTCTTTTTTCCTTCTTTCATCCCATTCTTACCTTTCCATTCACATCTCTACTGATTAAAATCCCCTTCCCCACCTGCATCCCACAGACACACACCTTTCACAGGTGGATTTAGAATGTTTGAAATAGCTTACTTGTTTTCTCCTTCCAACTTCTTACTTTCTGATATAAAAAGACAAACCTCCCTCTGCTCAGTGTTTCTGTATGACTGTGTTGGTAAGAACAAAATAACAAAATTATGTTGAATATTAAAGTTCTTAGTTTTATGTCCACTCCTGGCATTTTGGATTAATGAGCACTTACATAAAGTCACCCGTACTCATTCTCATCATTCTCCCCCTTTTTTTTTGTTGTTTTATACTTTTTGGGTTTTGTTTGTTTTCATTTTATTTTGTTTTGAGCAGACTGTGTATTATTTTTCAAAAGTTCAACTATTATTTTTCATTTGGGAGATCAGGATATTGCATGTGAATTTCATTCAGAGTCTAGATAATTGGGCATTTTCTCTCAGTTCTAATTCTCTTTTATATGTTCTCCTTAGCGTAATGATTACTTTACAGTAATATTATAGTCCTTTCCTTACTTTAATTAATGTCACATCTCAATTCTAAGTGCTTGTTTTCAGCCCCAGGGTACTAATTTCATATCTTGTTTCCTAAATTAGCTGAATATAAGCTCAGATTGCTGGTGGTTATGATAGTCATACAGCTATTCCATTTCCCTATAAATAAGAAGAAATTAGTGTATTAATGAAGGATTTTTTTGCTATTCTGTTAGGTATTTGATTTTAAAAGAACCGTTCTATTGTTTCACAGCCTTAAGTTGCATATTAAAGAATAATTGCTCTGCAGCTAATATTTTTATTATTATTAGAATTATTCATAGTTTATAAAATGGCAGAACATTTAAAAAAACTAATCAGATATATCTTAAAATAAATGTTTTTAAAAAAATTTTGTTATTATACTATTTAATAAGCCAATACAAGAAATAATACAAATTTCTTAGAAGCCTTAAGAAGACTTGTTTATTACTCACTTTTTTCTTTGATAACATTGCTTAGTAACAAAAGAAAAAGAAATTCTCTAGAGGCATCTTATTAACACTGCATCTAAACTTTTAGAAAAAATAAATAATCCCAAATGAAGTTTATAAATATAGAAATTGATTTTTTTTGTATTTATTACACTGAAAGTTTTGAATCTCAAAACCTTAATAGATAACTGAATATTAAACACTATTGTTTGTGTTCAAGTGTAACCTTTCTCTTTGGTTTAAAGTTTTGCAAAACCCCATTGTGACCTTGAAATGCCTTGGTCCCTAAGCACTGGTTCTTCTTCATTACCTCAGTGTTTGACTTGTTGCCCAGTTAGGAGTGATGATTATATTAAAGCTCCATCATTGTTTGATAATTGCTTTAGTCTGCTGCCTTGTTTAGCTGGAATTGTTTTCTGGTTAATATTTGTTCCTTGGGTGCTGTAGAGGATGAAAGACACTTTC
Organism: Galeopterus variegatus; assembly: GCF_000696425.1. Classification (NCBI taxonomy): domain Eukaryota; kingdom Metazoa; phylum Chordata; class Mammalia; order Dermoptera; family Cynocephalidae; genus Galeopterus; species Galeopterus variegatus. The sequence goes on along the minus strand of NW_007728439.1, from coordinate 151,325 downwards.
TTAGGTTGCACTAGTTTATTAGTTTTCTAAATACATAGTCTTTGTTGTAATTAACTGCTTTATCAATGATTTGCGAGAATAATAACAGAAATAAATTCAAGAATTCCCAGAATTGTGTTTAAGATGAAAAGTAGAAAAAAAAATATGATGTGACTTGATTGTTGGCAGTCATTATTTCAGGACTAAAAATTCAAGTCATGTTCAATATAGAAGAAAATAACATTAATTGGGGGATGGAAAATGAATTTCCGTGGTGACACTGGGTTTGAGTGTGTGTGCGTGTGTGTGTTTATTATTAAGGACATGATTTTACACAAATATTGGAAACAAGAAGTGAGAGTAGGCAGACAGTAGGGGGTGAATGGTAACAAGCAGTAGAGCTGCTTATGCAATAAAAAGCTTGTGTTTGCCATAGTGGAAATGAGTCCAGCTTGGTCCATCACAGAGAGGGAAAGTACTCTGGCATTTTTAAAGGCAAGGAAAGTTTTTAAAGACACTGGTGTTTATTTGTCCACTGTGAAGAACTTTACTGAGTTTATCTTTATTCTTTATATCCCTGTTGGATTTATCTGTAGTTCTTTGGTATTTCATGTGATCATTATTTATAATATTGTTTTTTAATGCTGCAGGATTTTCTATCAAATATCTCAGAAGTTTCTCTTCATAAAACTATGACTAATTACTCTCTGACATATTAATTCCAACAGCTCCTTATTAGTATAATGAACATCACAGATGCTTTCTTCTGTTTTTTGTTCTTCACCCCTTTATATATTTAAGCTGTTAATTAAGAATTATTCTTTAAAGTTTGTTTAAGATAGTGATATAATCTTCTGAGTACAGTAATTGATGTCAAGGAAATATTGGATGAAATCAGTAGTCCTACTTGTTATTTGTTATTTGACATAAACTCCAAATAATTGATGAAATTCTTTTGTGTTATAATTTTATATTTAGATGCATATCCTAGCTAAAACTCTTAATAACTTTGAATTGGATTCTAATTGTGAATGGTAAAGCTATAAGAGTTTATTTATTCTCCTATATTTATCAACCACTTAATATGTGTCTAGACATAATCAAGGATACAAAGTATTCACAATCCTAAAAAATAGTTTAGAGTTCTTGAAAATAAAAGAATTAATTCTAGTCAATTTAAGCAGAAAGCATAAATCGTGGATTATAGCTTGCTCACAGATGTTTGGAAGGCTGATGGAAAAGGCTATATATAGGCCAAGCCTTCAGGAATCCCTGCCAGAATCATGCTGTTCAAGTGGCCCACGGATGGATCTGCTTCCTGTTTCATGATTGGGTGTATGATAAATCAGGAAGCTAATACCATAGCTTCAAGCTCCAGATCTACATTTCTTTAGAAGTGATGAGACAGGTTGAAGTGAAAAGGACAATTCACTGAAGCTGAGTCCAGAAGAGTTATTCTGCCTGTTTCTAAGAACAACTGTGTAATGTGCAAATGTGAGCTTTAGAATGAGCAGTGCATTCAGATGAGAATTTGGCCCACTTGGGTTTTAGAGGGAATTAAAATCAATTAATGTTAATGGAAGTCTGGTAATGCTTAAAAACTATAAAGTTAGATCTCAAAAGCAGCAAACACTGTTAGACTAGGAAAAGAAACTCGAGGCAACCTTTTAGCCAGAGGAATTTTGTTCTGTCATTGTCCATGCATAATTTAATAATAATTTAATATTTTAATACATGATGCTACATTTTATTATTCATTAATTTAACTTTTTAATATAATCTGGTAAGGTCATTACCTGGAATGACACATAGTTCAATATGGCAAAAAGCCCCAGGTACTCCGTATACTATATAAAGACTGAATTTCATGAAACATTCAATCTAGAGCCCTAATATGTAGTAAGAGGTAGAAGAAAGATAGTTTTGAATACTTTTTTTACATGATGCATTATGTCTCCTTATATTAGTTGTGCATTTCCCCAATAATCCTGTGCAAAAAGCTATCCCAATAATAACTGGCATAAATCAACAACTATTTACTATTTCTTACACTGTTTTGGGTTGGCTGGGTGGTTGGTTCGATCTGAGCCTATGTCAGCTAATCTGGGCTGGGCTTACTTAGCCATCTACGGTCAGCTAGTGGGTTGACTGGAAGCTGGATGGGCCATCATTCAGTTTATTCAGTTCTCCTTTACATGGTCCCAAATCTTCCAGCAAGATAGCCCCATGTTCTTATATCAGAGTACGAAGTCTAAGAGTTTTTGGAAGCAGGCAAGACCTGTTGAATCCCAGGATCAGAACCAAGACACTATGACTTCAGTTGCATTCTAGTAGCCTATGCAAGCGAAAAGCTAGTCCAGAATTAAGGGAGAGAAATGAGCTACAACTCATGATAGGAGACTCACAAAGCTAAATCACAAACCATCTACTGCACACTTCTGTACATTGTGAGAAGCAAGTCGAGGGAGGTGCTTGTCCTAGATGAGTTTTCCTCAACTGACTCTTTTTCTTACTGAATCTGCAACTCAGATTAAAATAAACACATCTCTAAAGTAGCCTGCATATTGTCTTTGTCAATAAAATTAAGCAAATATTTATTGAGCACATACTATTTGAAAATTTTACTAGTCACAATGCAAAAATTTTTTAAAAAATAAAGAAATAGTAAATGATGTCTACAATTGTCCTCCTATGACACCCCCTCAGTATTATCTTCTCCTACCTTTCTTTAGTCTAAATTCTAACCCCATGGTCTGAGATTTTAACACACTGGTTACTGCAATGCTGTTGTCAGATGGCACAAAAGTCCTGAAATATTTTCCTCTTGTTTGCCTTAATTCTTTAACAAACATCTGTGGTTGGCATTGCAATTAATGTGTTTTGCTTCAGGAATTTGGTGAAATAAGTAAATTAGAAGAGCTGATATGTATGAGGTGTTAATATTAATAACCTAACTATTCTTTACAAAAATCTAATCATTTAGGTGTTATTATTCCCATTTCGGAGATGATGAAGCAAAGGTTCAGGAAAATAATTCACACATAAATTTATTTTTGATTATTTTCTAATGACATTCAAGTAGATTATCTCTGGCAAATATAACAGACATTTCAAAGATCAATCAACATGGCAGCAGACCAGGTAATATTGCCTGTACTTTGTTGTTTTCCTCAATACTTCTTAATCATTTATAGTAAAATTATAATGCATTTTTATACTTAGAATTTAACACTATCTACAAGAGTATATGTGTATTGCAATGATCAAACAAGTTAGATTTTGTCTGGTTTACATAAAAAAATAATATCAAGTAGCATTTATTAGTCACCTGAAATACTTTAGGACTCTTAGTACCTAGTGCACATTTCTAAAATAGCAACTGACATCAGTTTTTGAGGTCTATGTTTGTTAATTGTACTAACAAAAATGGAATGAAGAAAAATCTTAGGGTGACGTAGAATCACAGTAAAAACTTAAGTTCAGTAAAACTTTGAAACTCAAACACATTATGTTGAATTTCTGAAACGTAAACCAAACCTAAGAAATGCTTAAATTGAGTCATACCATAGTAATTTTAAGTACATTTTTTTCTTCTCCTAGGCTTCTTTTCCTGAGGCTATGATACAATTCCTACAGTTACCTAGAGTTCCCACACTAGTGCTGTTGCCATCTTAAAACAAATAGGAATGAAACTTGCTCTTGCTTCTGTTATGAATGTTCTCAATGGGACATTTAGGTCAATATTTTTACCTTCAGAAAAATAATGAAGTATGTAAAACTAGAAGGCAGATTGTGCTGAATGAAGCCTGGTTGAACCAATTTATGAAAACTGATTATTAAATTTTCAGGAAATTTGTGTGCTGATTGTTAAACAAAGAAATTATTAAGAAGTAAATTTTTTTTTTTTTTGTTATTGTATATGCTTTTGGGGTCATATTCATGAAGTCTGTGCCCAGCCCTATTTGCTGAAGGGTTTCTCCTATGTTTTCTTTAATAAGTTTTATTGTTTCGGGGTGTATATTTAAATCCTTGATCCATTTTGAGTTGATTTTAGTACATGGTGAGAGGTATGGGTCTAGTTTCAATCTCCTGCATATGGATATCCAGTTATCCCAGCACCCTTTGCTGAAGAGGGAGTCCCGACCCCAGTGAATAGGCTTGGTGCCTTTGTCGAAGATCAAATGGCAGTAAGTGCGTGGGTTGATTTCTGGGTGTTCTGTTCTATTCCATTGATCAGTGTCTCTGTTTTTGTACCAGTACCATGCTGTTTTGGTTATTATGGCTTTGTAGTATAGTTTAAAGTCAGGTAGAGTAATACCTCCAGCTTTATTTTTTTTGCTCAGTGTTGCTTTGGCTATTCTTGGTCTTTTGTTATTCCAGATAAATGACTGTATAGTTCTTTCCATTTCTGAGAGAAATGTCATAGGAATTTTGATGGGGATTGCATTGAATTTGTATATTACTTTGGGTAGTATAGTCATTTTCACTATATTGATTCTTCCAATCCAGGAGCATGGGATGTCTTTCCATCTTCTTGTATCCTCTCTAATTTCTCTCAGGAGTGGTTTGTAGTTCTCGTTATAGAGGTTTTTCACATCCTTAGTTAGTTCAATTCCTAGGTATTTTATTTTTTTGGCGGCTATTGTGAATGGGCAGGCTTTCTTGATTTCTCTTTCTGCTTGTTCACTATTGGTGAAAAGAAATGCTACTGCAATGCTACTGGTGAACAAGTGATTAAGAAGTAAATTATATAACCACAAATATAAGTTATGTTAGAAGCAAAGATAATAAATACTTGAAACTCATAATTTTCCAATTATCTTATTATGTATCACTATTATATATGTTATTTAGGTTATATCTATTGTATATGTGTGGTGGAAAAACCATATAAGTCTGTATTCCTCCAGAGTTCTTTTTCATACCACATTCAGTAATTGCATGGAGTTAATATTATATGTTTAAAAATTTAAAAAATAATCAAGGTTTTATAGGCAAAGTAGAAACCACATATTCTTTCCTTTACGCTTTTAAAACTTCAACCAAACTAGTTTTCAAAAGTTGTTGAACTGGAATGAATTCACTGCAGCACAATAGTCTCTAAATTGAACTTGAGTGCACTTCATTTTCCATTCATTTTCAGATTTGATGGAAAGAAATGATGGAAAGAGAGTTAAGCAAATACTTCATTCCTTTCTTCACCAGTGTATCAAATTTACCCATGAAAAATTAACTGCAAAGCTTTTACTTTAGTATCCATTCTGTTTAAGCCAGAAAATTTCTAAGCCTTTCCTAATTGTGTAATATTTATCTAGCATGCTTTCAAAAATTGGCTACATCTGATTATGTTTCCAAGTAAAGATGCTCTATTAGTCTCATTTATGAAATTTGTTCTTCTTAACAAAACATAATGAAATAATTGATTATGATGGTCTATAGGGAGAGAGGTTTTACTGGGTTAAGTTCTATGAAAAGATGAGGTCATTTTTGATACTCTTATGGATCATCCAAAAAAAATTAGAGAGAAAAATTTTCATTGAATTAGTGTAACCTAGTGAAAATATTTTTGAAATTGGAATGGTTCACTTATCAAATGATATAAAATGGTGAAATACTTCCAAACAGATTTATTATTTGGTAGGACTGAAAAAATATACATATACATGCACATATTATATATGTAAATACATGTAGTTTGAATAGAAAAGATGTTTCCTAACTTTCAATCTATAGGATTATTTTCCTGGGACAGTAACATAATAACCACACAACAAGATGTTTAATATATTGTTATTTATTACATATGATAAATATATTATATTATAAAACATCTTGAATATAAACCCTATTTTCATGCCTATGTGTGTATGTTTTGTGGTTGTATGTATGTACAGTTTTTGAAAAATCATATATTTGATATATTTGTTGAAACAGATTTAATATACCCTTACAGCGAAAGTGAAATTTAAATGAAAGCTTCTGTGAAAAGAGGAGCTAATTTTAACACAAAAAAGATATGTATATGTTATATATGCTTTTATGAAAAGTAATGACTTTATAACAGAAAAATAAGCAATAAAATCAGTTTGTCTTTTTAGTAGTAATATTGGGAAAAAAAACCAAGAAGATATTTTTCCATACACAGTAATTGTCATTTTTTTGTAAGTTAGAAAAATGTAAAGGTTAAGAACATAAACTACAGAACAAAGTGGCGCTTTTGCCTTCTAGGAAAATAAATATAAATTTAAAAACTGTATTTAAATTTTACTCTTTCAAGTACTTTATCATAAAAACTTTCAAAATTAAATTTTACATATAAATCTTTACTATATTATTTTACTATATTTTTACATTATTAAAATATAAGAACCTGTCATAATTAATATAAATATGCCAACTTTATAATATTTACATGACCGTGTTTTACTTATAAGTAGTTTTTAGATAATTCTTAAGTAAATTATATAAATAACAAATTTAGCTCAGTTATAAAGTGAATACTTTAAAATGATCTTAGAATTAGATATATAGAAACATTTTCAAATGAAAGAGATAAAGTGAAATGAAACATTTGCAGGTATACTCAAGAAATTTATTACATTTTATTTAAACAAACTTAAATAAAAACATATTTATACTTTATTTATCTCTCTAAGCATATACATTTTAGACATTAAACTGCCTGCTATGGTTTGGATGTTCTCCCCAAAACTTATGTTGAAATTTAATTTCCATTGCAACAGTGTTAAGAGGCCAAACCTTTACGACATCATCAGGTCATGAAGGTAGAACTCATGAATGAATTAATTGCCGTTATAGAGGGAATAGGTTAATTATCGTGGAATTTTGGGCCTTTTTTCTCTATATCTTATGTGATCTCTCTTCCACTTTCTGCCATGGAAGCACAAAGGCTGTCACTAGATGCAAGTGCCATGCTCTTGGACTTCCCGCTTCCAGAACTGTGAGCTAAATAAACTTCTATTGTTTATAAATTACCGAGTCTGTTGTAGTGTCTGTTAGAACAGCAGAAAATGGGCTAGACACTATAGAGCCTCCTTAGGGAACATACAATGTTATTAACTACTGGAAACCTGGCTGGCACTTAGTTCACTGATAAAACCTGTAGTCTGTGGTAGCCATATGGTACATTTGCCACCCCATTCTACTATCTAGAACTTTCTCTTTGTTCAAAAACGTGTACTGTATGGTAGGAGGGAAGTGTTACATATTAAATCTGGGATGTGAACTTCAAAGAAGGTGAAATCAAACAGAAAATGGGGGTGCTACGGCTAATATTGGATTAGCTTGTTTACGGTTGTTTTTTGGTCAGAGAAGAAATACAGAGTGAATCAAATTGTTCAGGAATAATTGTTTTCTTATATTTTAAGGTCAATGCCACAAGAATAAGATAACATTTTTCCTTACTTCAGTTTTAAAATAGATGTGCCTGGTATTCACAGGAAATTTGTCAAAGGGTTGAACCTTGATTTGCAACTTAGCATCTGTATAGGGGAATTTGATCAGCATACAAGTGGATAGACAGGGTGACTGATGCAGTGAACTCTTTACAGATATGTACTGAAAAGATTAAGATCTCTTGTTAATTGAGTTAAAGATACATGAAAAATAAAGGATGAGCAAAAATCAAAACTGATCACTTTATACCACTGCACTCAAAATCTGGAATTTATAGATCCTGTCGAAACAAAGCCAAAGTAGTGTCAGATAATTTATTTATCTCTTTTGTAAGTCATTTGATTTGATTCTGAGTGAAAAAAATATATATATATACATATATATATGTATATGTAAAGTATAAAATGTTTGGCAAGGAAAGAAAATGTTCAATTGAAAAGTGTATGCTGAGAGAAAAAATTGAATTGACATAACAAGATAATGTAACTAAAGTCAATAAATTACATACCTTTGAAGTGGTAAAGAATAAAATTACTGATGTACAAAATCGATTCAGAATTGTATCAAAAATCATACAAGGCATCAGAAGAAAATCTTAGAGGGATTAAAGACAATTTATTAGAAGATACTTGTGAAAGACCAAGGTAAATATATCCATAGAAAGAACAATGGGTAGAAATGAATTAAAACAAATGAAAACAGGTGCCACAAACAAGTGCAACAATATTACTAAATTTTAAATTGTCTTTAAATGCTTTATTGAATAGCTCTCATCAATTTTGCAGGTAAACAAATTTAAAAATACATCTGAATTTATAAAGGCATATTGTGGCAATCGTACTAGTGTTTATAATATCACAATTTTTACCAATCTTTGAAAATTATTATGCTGATAATAATTGTCGGTTACTAGTATGTTTCACTTTACCAAAATCTTTTTCTTCATTACAAAAACAATAATTAACAAATAAATATGGTATGTATTCAAGGTGCACAATGTGATGATTTAATATATCTATACATTTTGTAATGATTACCGCATGAAATTAACACATTTGAACATCTTATTAATTTAATTAGAGCAAATAAAAGAAGGTTGAAATAATATTTCAACTCATCCTTCCAGATGGGGTCTTCTTGCTTTGTCCTCACATGGTGGATGGGGCTAGCTAGCTCTCTGAAGCTTCTTTTACAAGGGCACTAATTTCATATATGAAGGCTCTGCCTCATGCCCTGATTACCTCTCCAAATCCTCACCTTGTAATACTATCGTATTGGGGATTAGGTTTCAACATATGTACTTTAGGGGGACACAAACATTCAATCCTCAGCCAAAAAAAAAGTTCAACATAAGAAATGATCTTAGGTATGGTAAATTCATTGTATGTTGCATCTGTATATTTTTACAAGACCATATATGCAAGGTGCGTTTTGTACTTAGCAGGTGCCATTATTGAATAAGAGTAAATGACTATTTGGTTCATATATCACCTGAAGAAACATCATTTCATTTAAGTAGGAAATGGAACCAGCGTCCTGGGAAGAACTAATATGTTGTGTTAGATATGGACTTCTTATTCTAAATCATATTGTCTGATATGCACACTTCTAAAAAAAAACTTTAAATAAGGAAGGATCAAAAAATAAAAAGCTAAATAAAATAAAAACTGAGATGGTTAATATGGTCTAAATATATTTTAAGTAACGAAAATGTGCATAAAATGTATTTTGGGTAGTAAGCCAGAATTTTGTGATTTGGAATAGTGCTAACATACTATTTTGCCATCATCTGGTAATGCAAGGATTTATACAACTGGAATCATGCAAAAGTTATCCTGTTCATCTGGGCGAATAAATATTGTCAATAGGATTTTATTAAATATACTTAATAAAATACGTGGTGAAACAACTCTCCTTTTAAAGATTTTTTAGTCAATATTTGTGTACTAAAAGATATTGATTAATATATAACTTTATCTGCATCAGTTTCCCAAATTCTTATTTGGCTGTGTGATTATGCTTCCTATAACATTTTCACTAATATAAAATTCTCAATATAATGTGTTTTTTTTTTTATCTGACCGGTAAGGGGATCATAAACCTAGGCTTGATGTTGTCAGCACCATGCTCAGCCAGTGAGCCAACTGGCCATCCCTATATAGGATCCAAACCCATGACCTTGGTGTTATCAGCACCACACTTTCCTGAGTGAGCCATGGGCCAGCCCTTCAATATAACGTATTTTTAAAAAGCATATATAAGTACAGCCAATCCTAGTTGTTTATTGATCATGCTTAGAGGTTAATCAGTAGGGATGAATTAATATGTTTATGTTAACTTAATTTGACATTTTTAAACATCATTACCATTAAATACTACCCTCATCTGTTTACCTTATGCTATAACTTTGGTCTCTATGTAAATTACCAAATTGATATAGTATTGAAAATATTAACTTATTAAATCAAAACCAGTTGAAAATATGTTTTACTTGAATATGAAAAATGGTAAGGCATATGTCCAAAGGCACTTGTCCAAAAGTATAATTTGGAGGCTTATTCACATTTTACAAAACCAAAATCTTAGTTAAACTGGGTGTTTCATTTGTAATGTGATTACTCTTGATATTAGTCAAAAACACAGTGCAATATATTTACAATTTTGTTATGAAACTCCTTAGGTATTTTTGGTTGCCCATATGATAGATATATGGAAAAACATAATTATGTCAGAATGAAACTAATAGGCAATTCATTTAAATGTTTGAAATCCCCATCAAAAACGTTCAAGTTGTGGTAATACCTGTGAAAATAGTAGCTAATATGGACATTCCTGATTGATCCAAATTCTAAGGGTCGTGACAGAGACAAAGATATTACCTTCAGTAACCATGTCTAGAAGCAATGCCAGATTAGAAACTTTATTTTGTCTTCATGCTTTACTCTTTTAAAAGTCATGTGTTGTCTTATATATGGGGATAATAATAGTACATTTTCTCTAAAGAGAGATCTGTCAATTATTATAATTCTATATATAGCAATGTACATGACACTGCCTGCGTAACAGTGCTGCATGAAAATTGTGCATCTATTCAATTTGTGTTTGTTTTTTTTTTTGGCGGCTGGCTGGTAAAGAGATCTGAACCCTTAATCTTTATGTAACAAGGTAGGTGGCACCCTAACAAACTGAGCTAACTGGCCAGCCCTCAATTTTATATTTATATTTAATTCAAAAGCTTTTTAAGTTAAAAATTAAAAAAATAAGTTTAATTAAAAGTCTCCTAAAAATATTACCACAGTATTAAAAATATATCTCTCAGGGTAATTTCACATATTTTTTCCCCTCTTTTTCTTGCCTAGCTATGCATTTCATTTCTTATCCTTCCTTCATTTATTTCTTAATACCTATTGGACTTTAGCCATGGCCAAGATTTTCTACAGCATTCTGGATATTTAGAAGTGAATAATATAAAGTATGTATTTATGTAATAGCTAAGTTGGTATCTTAATTTCCTGTTGATACTGTAACAATTACCAAAAAGTTAGTGGCTTAAAACAATGTAAATTTATCCTCAGTGGCTTAAAACAACATAAATTTATCACCTTATAGTTTTGGAGGTCAGAAATTTGAAATGAATCATATAGGGCTAAGGTCTATGTGTTGGCAATATGTTATTTCTCCAGGCTGAGGTGAAGAATCATTTTATTTGTATTTTCCATCTTCTAGTGGTTGCCTTTCTGCCTTTGCTCGTGGCCCCTTCTTCCTGCTCTTTCTTTCTGATCTCTGCTTCTGTAGTCACATAGCCTTCTGTTTCCCCCACAACCCTCTTTTCCTTGTAAGGACTTTTGTGATTACATTAGGTCTACTTGGGTAATTCAAGATAATCTTTCCATTTCATCCCAAGATCCTTAACTTAATCACATCTTTTTCTTTTCATGTAAATCAACATATTCACAGGTTCCAGGGATTATAAATTGGACATAGTGGGGAGCGGGGCAGGGGGATATATTCTTTCTACTGAAGTTGGTACATCTGCATCTCTATTACAACTTGTATTTAATTATGTATTTGAACATATTGAACAGGAGACAAAGTGCCTCAGTATTCTAATTTCAGCTTTTAATATTGTCCCAATACACATTGAAATAACTTACTACTAAATTCCATAGGCCTTACTGTCGGGCCTTAAAAACTAACGCCACCTTAAGTGACATTACAAGCAGTGCCATTATGGGCCCACAAGGGCATATTAACATGGCAGCCTAAGATGGTGCCAGGAGAAAGTAGGATGGGAGTGTCTGTGGGAACCTTGCTCTAGCCCTTATTGGCCAAATACGTGCTTCCGCGCTTGTGAACACTGTGTGATTGCAATAGCTAGGCACTGAGACAGGATGCATGCTCTCGTAACCTTTAAGCTGACTGGAGGATGTAAAAACCTCCCTTCCCCATTTGCCTTTAAAAGCAAGTGCTTGTGTGATAATAAACAGAACTGCTCGACAGAACCCCCGCCACGTCTGAGTGTCCTTTAACGGGCTGGTTGGGGACGGCGGCTGTGCTCACCTCTCTTCATGGCTCTCTTCCCCCGTCTCCTTCCAATGGGGACCGGAGGGAAAGAGGAATCCGGGCAATTCGCTCGCCCACCAGAAGGAATACCAAGGGAGAGACTGATAGCAAGGCAAGGGCTGTTTGGGTTGGCCAGTGGCAGACCCGACACTTTACAAAAGTAAATTTCTTCATACTCTAAAATAAACACAGACTTTTGTTTTGTATTATGTCTCAATGTGTTTTTCTGAACATATTTTTATTATGGAATATAAAACAATAGAGACAAGTATATCAGCATAAACTTGCAACGTAATGATTAGTTAAAAATGAACACCCATGGAACCACTACACAAGGCAAGAATAGATCCTTCTTGCACTCTAGAATCCTTTACATGTTCCTTCCAGGGTAAAACCATTTGATATAACCACTACCCTAATTTCTGCTAATCACTTCCCTGATACTTTTATCACTTATACATATATCCTGAACAATATGTTCATATCTGCTTTTATAATATAATTCAAATTATATTCTCTATATGATGATGTTTCTTGTTTACTTTGCTCAAATTGTATTTGTAAGATCTATTCATATTTTTGTATGTAAATCTGGATTATTTATTTTAATTTTTGTACAGCATTCCACTGATTTAATTTAAAATGCCAGTTGTTTTAGAGAGTAAAATTAAGATGCCCTGACTGAAATAGCAAGATAAAATAGTCAAAATAACAATAAGTAAATCATTCAGGATTGACTAGAATATGCAGTGGTAACAAATAGTCTTCAAACTTCTTGGCCTAAAACAGCACAGACTGGCTATTCTCTCTGATCCATTACCAATCTATTCAACAAAGTCTTGAAGAATGTCTGAAGCAGCAGCTGTATTTGGATATTGACACTTTCCTTGGCAAAGGGAATGAGTAAATGGGTTGTTTGTGATCTTTCCCTTGAAGCTTCTGCCCAGAACTGACACAGTTCATTTCTACTCCTAATTCATTACCCAAGGTAAGTCATATGCCCACACCTGATTTCTAGGAGGCAGGGAAGTATTACAACACTACATACCAGGAGGAGAAAAGCCTGCATATGTATGGCAATCTGTACCAACCAGTCCTATGACTGTGGTATTAATTGGTCACCAAATAGTCAATTCACTGTCATTTCTGCCCCCAAGATACACTCGCCCCTCCTTGACTAAGCCAACTCAAAAGAGCCCTTTAATCACAGAATTATGCTCAAAGTCCAAGGTAATAGAATGCCTCACAGCATTTTCATCATCAGTGCGTAATGCATAGTTGTTGCTATCTCGATCCACATCTTCTGATCTGGAGACTTATGAAATTATAATTAAATTAACTAATCCATACCCCTTATCCAACATTCAGTGGTGGAAAAGGAACAGGATAATCACAGGGGAAACAATCCACCAGAAAGGGAAAGAATCTGAGATTTTACTGGTACATACTGATTCTGAAATAACACAGCAAAGATGTGAACATTCCAAATCTTAATTGTGGAGAATATTTCTTGATTAGACCTCAGTTCTGATTGTTGTGATTTTCTCTCTGCCCTTGGTTCTCTGTGATTTTTATTTCCACTCTTTGGGCAGTCCTTCCTTTTCCATTTGCTTCTGGGTGTGTGTATATATGTGTGTATTTTATTTTATTATTTTAAAAATTGTAATATAGTTGATTGTAGATATCTGTGGAGTACAGAGTTGAATATCAATATCTGGGTGCTATAGGTAAACCTCAAATCAGGATAATTAGTATATTCAATGTTGTGCAATTTAATCATTTTTTGTGGCCTTTACCAGTTCTTCCCTTCCCCTTCCCCTCCCCCTTTCCCACCTCTGATAACCTCAGTTCTGTTCTCTCCTTTTGTAAGTTTAATTGTTGTAGCTTTCTTTCTTTCTTTAATTTGTTTGTTTTTCAGCTCCCACTTTCAAGTGAGGACATGCAGTATTTTCTTTCTGTGCCTGGCTTATTTTACTTAATGTAATTTTCTCTAAGTTCATCCATGTTGATGTGAATGGCAGAATTTCATTCTTTTCTATGGCAGAGTAATATTTTACTGTGTATATATACCACATTTTCCTTTTCCAGTCATCCAATAACCAACATTTAGGTTGGTTCCAACTCTTGGCTACTGTAAATAGAGCTGCAATAAACATGGGAGTGCAGATATCTGCTCAACATGATGATTTCCATTCCTTTGGGTATATATCCAGCAGTGGAATTGCTGGATAGAATGGCAGGTTTCTCTCTGGTTCTTTGAGGAACCTCCACACTGTTCCATTTGCTTCTTAACTACATCTGAAGAAGACATTAGAGAATGGGGGTACAGGCCTTCACATGTTCTGGGAAGCTTTGTCAGACTGTTTTTTTATCTGTAGAAGTTAGAGAGCCAATTAAACCTGGAATATCTAGAGCATCTTTAGTTCTAGAGAATGTTTTCTTTGACAGCATAAGTATCCCAAAACTTAGTAGTCTTTTTATGTTTTTTATTCTAGTCTTTTAAATGTGCTAATAAAAAGTGAAATATTTTCCTTAGATTTACTATATATTTTTTTTGCTTTTTAGCCTCCATTTCCCTTTCTGCAAATTTAATGACTGTGGCATCTTTGTGGCTTTAGTGAGAGAGCCACAATTTTAGTCCCTTTTCCATTGTGACATTTTGTACAATAGAAAGGATTTAGTTGTATTATTACATTATATTAATGTACTATTTTTGTTTTTGTTCTGAAATACCTTTATAAAGTTGCCATTACTAATAGTGGATGTGATGATCGTCTTACCCTTCATTCCATTCTAAGTTGTAGCCCAGTCATTTTTTGGCTTCCTCATTTCCCTTTCACAAAAAGAGACTTACAATGATATTCTTCTTCCTGTTATAGACACCAGTGAAAGTCAAAGGGAAAGTTAGACAGCTGTTCCTCAAATGAAATTTTCAATGTCAGTAGGTAGGAGATAATTGATTTCTCTCATTTGTTTAAAGGTGATAGTGGCAATTTGTTTAAAAGCAAACTAGTGGTAAACAGTGGCAAATAATGTCTAATTTTCAGAATTACTGTTACGACCGAGAATGGATAAAAATGAGTGCCTTTTCATGACACTGAATTGCTTGGTCTCTGGTGACAATCTGAAATTTCAATTGTAGACTCTTTTTGGTGCAACCTTTGGTTAGTGATTTCCTTGAAGTTCTGTTAATTCTCTTCCTACTACAGTTCTACATATGTTAAGGGATTTGTATTTGAGAAAGCAGTTATTAATTATGACAGTGTCAAAAATATTATGGGGAAAAATATGGTGGTTTTCTTAATATTCCCTTGTCAATTTTGCTTATTTGAAAATCATCCCATGTCATATTTATAAGAATACTGTAGTTTATTATAATTATTCTTATCAACCATTTTTGCACATAGCGTATTCTAGAGATTAAATTATTAAAACATTTAGATTTGGAAGGAGTTGAAAGTCTCGACATTGTGACAGCAGGTTATATAATTTCATGGTATGAGAACTAGTTAAGTGGTGATGTATTCAGAATTACCCATATCTGTGTTCACTTAATCATAATCATCTGATGGAGCTGATTGCATATCAGTAGTTATTTTCAGAAAATATACATCATCTAGGGCAAGATGGTAAATTATCATCCTCATCAGATATTATTTTCTTCCTCGCCTTAAATGGTTTACTCTTTATTTAACATTAATTATAAAAGTGATATCTGGAGGCATGGTATCTTTTGTACTTTGCAGCCATTTCTAAGATATGTTGGCAATAGTTAAGAGAAATAGAACTTTAATTATACATAAACATTTTTTAGAGCCTGCAGTGATAGAACAAGTTATTTCTACAGGCTTGGTTTGTGTACGTACCTTTTCTTTTGTGAGCAGTTTCCAGTGTTAACAGGGCTTCTTGAAGATGTGTGAGTGATGTGTGCAGTGATGATTTAGCTCCTTATCTGCATTTTCTCCCTGTATTATTGCATATATTATTACTTTTTCCTACATTTTTATACATAGGGTATTTATTTAAAATGTAAATATCATTATTCTTAAATTATTCTCAAGTCTACAGTCATAGTATAAAAAACTACATTATTAAATAGATAATAATAATATTGGGAAAATGCAATTAATAAGTTTCAGTTTCTGTGAAAGTACTGTAAAATGTGTTTAACACATTACCTGTATTGTAAAACTTAGAAATTAGAAAAATACACTACCAATATTGTACTAAAAATATGGCTTCTAATGCCAGAATATCATATGAAAATTCTGTTATTTAAAATAAATTATTTACAAATTATAACTTCTAAAAGAAGCATGTATTTGTATATTGTGTCATTTTGCGATACAGTATACTTTTAAAAAATATTAGTACTTAAAAATTCAGTAGTCTAATAAATCAGGTGAGAGTCTTGTGTGGTCTTCGATGGTTCAGAAAGAATGTTGATAGTGTAAGAGTGAGTTCCTGTTAGTTACTTTACACCCAGAGGATATACTTTGAAGACAGTTGGTTGTCAGCTCTTTATTTCAGTGCTGAGATTCTCTTAGTGCTCCCTATAAGGCTTCTTTCTGTTCTTTCCCTTAAGGGGTCTGGGTATTCGCAGGAAAGTAGCACTCAGAATTTGGTGTTGGTGCACTTGACAAGAACATTTGTAGCAGCGTTTTATTAAACTCAGCTCACTCCAGACACCAGCTTATTACCATCTCCTCTGGGGTCCATATCTCTAGAACAGAGAAACTCACGTCTTTTGTCCTACTTCCTGACTCTAATCAGGGTCTTTCAAAAAGCAAGTTCTGCCTGGTGATACTGCCTTATTCTGGGAACAGCTGCATTTCACATTCCTGTAAGTGTGAGCAAGCACAGATTTCTTCCTTGTTTCCCCCACTTGTATGCCTTGAGATGACCCAGGAATTCTAAATCTTTTCAATTCACTCTGCAAACCAACATTGCAGCACCTTTCGACCCTTGGTGTGATAGTAAAATTCAAACAAACAAATAAAAACAAAATGGGGCTTTGGAGCTAGGCAGATCCGTTTGACTTGCCTTTTCTATACCTCATTTTTATTAACAGTAACTTGAAGATTATAATGATAGTCATGGTTCACAAATCTTAAGTTATATCTCTATTTAGTGTCTTTATTTGCCTACTACGTAGCAGGAATCAATGACAGATGTTTTTGTCAATTGTCTGTGGTGTCTCTTCGTTTTGTGAACTACATGAGAATAAGGGTTGCATCATTTTTTCAAATTATCACTGCACTACTAATCTCCAGCAATAGTATAGACAGAAAATGACCATCAATACCAACATTAGGCTCCAGCTGGTAACTGCTTTTTACAGTGACAAAGTCATATAAAATAATTAGTATATGTTGACCTTGATAATATTGAAAAATATCCCCAGTAATTGAAGCATAATTTTATAGCTAAGTATTTTAATGCCAAAAAGATGTTTCTTATTTCAATATTTGACTGTTTGACATTGTGGTAGCTAACTTTGGTAAGAAAAATACCTCTACAGTGTAGTCATCATAGTAATTTTTTGTCTTAATTGTTCAGCATTTTGTTTTCACTAAGATATTTTAATGATAAAGTATAGTTACACTATTTAGTTGGATGAATGGTGGTCCACTCAAAACATATGCTCACATGCTAATTCCCTAAATCTGTGAATGTCACATTATTTAGAAAAAGGGTCTTTGCATATGTAATTGAATTAGAAATTTGATATAAAGAGATAATCTTGGATGATCTCAGTCAGCCTTAAATCCAATGACAATATCTTAATAAGAAAAAAGGTAGAGGGATATTTGAGATAGAAAGAAGAGAATGAGGAAATGTGAGCACAAAGAGAGATATTGGAGTGATGCAACTGCAAACTAAGGTGTGCTGAGAGCTTTCAGAAGCTGGAATAGGCAAGGGATAGATTCTCCCCTAGAACCCCAGAGGAGTGTGGCCCTGCCAAATTTCAGGCTTCTGGACTCCAGAACTTTGAGAAAATACAGTTTATATTGTTTTAAGCTATCAAGTTTCTGGTAATTTCTTATGGAAGTCTCAAAAAACTAATTCAGACGTGTTAATTTTTCTAGTTGTTGGTACCTGTTCCTAAAGGTTTAGCATGATTTTTTACAAACATTCTTGATGCATTTATTTTTTTAATGGAACACAAGATAGAAATTAATATGCAAACTACCCAGTAAGATAAAGATAATTGTAAGAGTACATAGATGTTTTATTTCATTTTCTGACTGTTTACATATGATGTAGGATATTCAGGTAGATTTTTTTAATTCTTATTTTTTAGAATTTCTAAGTGCTAAAGAAATGAAGAAATTGAAAATATGTGTACATGAAAGAAGTCTACAATACGAATATACAAAGTGTGACCAATAACATATGTATGCATACATGTTTATGCAAAAATATGTAACATACCAATGCATGAATATATATTTTGTATTATGTGTGAAAAAATAGTAGACACTTGTGATTATTAAACTCAATTTGCTAAGATAAGTATTCAAATTTACTCATCTAGTATAAATAAATCCCAAATTATTTTCAAGTTCATATATTATAAAGGTTTATTTCATTGGTGATATACTGGTGACTTCTGTGATAAGAAAACATTCATCATGAACAATGGTATAATTTGCTCACTGAAGAAGATGATGTCTCCTGGAATTTAGGGCATAAAACAGGAATGATGATTTCTAAAATTTATCCAGAGTTTCTGTTTCAAGAATATTTTCCTATGAATAGAATGAGTTGTCAGGTTACTCTATAGAAAGTGAGAAAATATTGAAATCCATTTTAAAATATTATAATTGGTATAATGTTATTGCTTTATATTAATTTTAGAAGTCATAGAGTAACAAGTATAAGGAACAAGAAGCCTTGAAAAATAAATGAGACTGGAAATTTAAATACGGTTTTGTGAGATATAAAGACAAATTACTGAATCCTCTTGGGCATTGAAGCTAAACATTTCTATTTCAGTAATGTTGACTGGAGCATCTGAAAACAAACTCACTTTGGGGCCTCTGGGCACAGCAAATACATCCAGTAAGCTGTATTTTCAATAGATGATTCTTGGTGAAAATAAAACTATTAACAGAAACATGACAATATTTTCCTTTTGGGTTTCAGCAAATTTTCCTACTGATGGTAACAAATGAGGTGTATTGTAATAAAATATGAAATAAAAATAAATTTTCAATCAGTCATCGGAGGTTGGCAGCCTTTCTTCAGTCTAAGCCTCATCGGCTGCTTTCTCTTACTGGGATCACCAGAATCCGGAATCTTGTACCCTGATCTCCAGAAGATTACACAGAGGTGCTTGGGAAGAGCTTAGATTATTCCTTAGTGTTCTCTTTTCTCACTTTTATTCAGACTCTCATGAAGATAATCTTGAAAAATCACTTTACCTATTTTTATATAACTTTAACTTGTTGCAATTCCTAAATCTGCAGGTTACTTTTCAAAAATGACCCCTAATGAAATTTGAGGCATCAAATCTCTTTATTGATAAAATCTCTGCATATTGCTATAAGGCCAGAGACTAGGGATTACTCTGGGAAGGCTTATCGTGAGCAGAAAGAACAAAGAGAAACTAATTTCTTAATTTAACCCTGTTTTGAGGTGAACCCTGACTGGAAAGCCTCTATAACTATCAAAATAGAATATTTATCCATAGTCTCATAGGCAAAGTTTCTCTCCGTGGAGGGAGAGGGAGCTCCTAAACAATAAATTTCTTCCCAGCTTTGCACATTTTTATAAAATTGATTTTTTTGTATCCTGATAAAATTAGAAGACATAATATTTCCTAATTTTTAAACTTACAACACTTATGTAAAATGTATTCTTATTAAAAATTTTGTAGAGTGGCTACAGTGTGTGTGCACAAGTTTGATATGATATAATTTGATATTCTTCTCTCTTTCCTGTAAATTATTCTTCCATCAGGAGGCCCATGTTGCCTGCTATCTCCTTTAATGATATTAGCAGCTGTTGATGATCTTTGTGTAGAGACATTAATTCACCAGCAGATGGAAATGGGGCTATTTTAATTCCATAATTTTTTTGTTATTTATTAGCAGATATTTTAATAAAGGAAAACATCTCCTCATCAACTGTATGGTTTCCAGTGAGATCAGATAGGCAGGATAAGTGTTTAATTCTTTCCCATCAATTACTAGTCTCCAAAATAAAGTTTTGCTTCCCTAGCACCTTCCCTAGTGTGTAATTAGTCATGTTTTATAAACGTGATTATCAACACTTAGATATAAGCATGTTTAATGGATTTCAACACGCTCAAGATTTTCTCCTTATCAATGCTCAGATTTTCTCCTCTTTTATTCATGGGAGCCTCTTTAGTGTAGCTAAATCCTTTTGACATAGCTCTAGTAGGGTTTGGTAGCTTCCACGACACCTGGCATAATACGTTATCCTGGGATTAAGTCGTATATTTCCTGCCCTAGACCAGGAATCAGACATTTCTCCGAAGTGAACTGATTACTTTTAGTCTGAAATTGTACTCGGACACCATAAATCTGGGTGCCAGGTGTACTCATTACTACAGGATTGATCCTTGTTTGTAAACATTTCAGAGAGCAAAGTCAGGAAAATAAGATACATGAAAGAGGGGAGACAGAGACAGAAACAAAGAGACAGAGACAGAGAGAGAAAATGGTAGATACATAGATACATCGATGATGATAGAGATATAGATGATAGATAGAGATGATAGATGGACAGATAAAATTAATCAAGATTTTATCTGAGTGTTCCAATTCAAATTCACCCTTTAAGGGGATCTGCATAATCTGTTTATTTTTCATTTTTATCTCTTATCTTCTGGTTTTAAACAACATTGCAAATAATTGAATTAGGTTAACATCTGCCTTATTCAATGATTCATATAAGACAGTCCCAGATAGCAATATCAAACAACTAAAATATAAGTACTGTAAACAGTTTAAGATTTTTTTGATAGATCTTTTTGGCCTGAGATTATATCTTGCTATAAACATATAGTCAGATTATTATGATTTAAAGTTACTTGGAATAGTTCCTCTGTGTGTGTGTGTGTTTGTGTGTTTAATAACTAGATATATAATCACTACACATATATTTAAGTTTACTTTTTCATGTTTATCTTTTTTTTCTTTTTTTAGTGTAATTAAGTAAAATGTTTTGCATGGTTCCCAGGTCAAAAAGCAAGGTAGAGAAAGTTGTATATAATAAAGATGTATATCCACACACACACACACTCACACATCTAAATTATATACACTTTTCTCTGCTTTTTTCACTTACAAGTACATGGGGATCATACAATAGTTATATGTAAAGTGTTCCTTATTCCTTTTTAGAGCATTGATTTCATAAGTATAGCATACTGTATTCAACTAGATCTTCATTAACAGTTATTTGGATTCTTACTAGTATGTTGTGTGTCCCCTCCATCACATAGAGTGTTGCAATTATCCTTGGTGATATATCTTTATAAAAATATTTTTGCCAGCATGTATTCAGGATTTATTTCCAGAAGTTATACTACTGGGCTGAAAGGTAAATTGTCAAATAATTTGAATGCATATGCCAGGTTAATCTTCGTAGCAATTTTAGCATTTTGTTATCCCAATGACAATGCATGAAGGTTCAGATTTATCCATCTCTTGGGCTGGCTGGTTAGCTAAGTTGGTTAAAGCATGGTGTTATAACACCAAGGTCAAGGGTTTGGATCCCTGCACTGGTAAGCTGCCCAAACATATTTATCCATCCCCAAATTAACTGTATATACTGTTAAACTTTTGACTTTTTGCCAATGGGGTATATGAGAGAATGGCATTTCAGTTTCTGGATTATTTTCATTTCTTTTTCTCTAAAGTGTGTGTTCATTTCTTTATTTTTGTAGGATTGTTGGAAATGGTGTCTAATTTTTGATGCTCTTTGTTAAGCACATTAAACTTTTTATATTTTAGGTTTCAATTACTTTTCTCAGTTTAACATTTTCTTATGGTATCTTTTTCATGAAAGTTTTTTTAACATAATCCAATTTATTTAACTTTTTTCTTATTGCTTCTAGATTTTGAATTAGACTTTAAAAAGAGTTTTTCTCTTGCCCTTACAGAAATGGCAACCAAGTTATCCTCTATTATGTGTGTGGTTTTATCCTTTTACATTTTAATCTCTGGCCATTTTGGAATTTATCTCGATGCTTGATATGATTAGTTGATTCATTTTTACCTCTTTTCCGTATGGTCTCTAGTTATCCTAAAACAACTTATTTAAAAGTAATGTTTTTCCCTCTTAGTTCTACTATGCCATTTTTTTATTTTGGCCCATGGGTTTTTCCATATATTTGTGTGCCAAAATATTGTTTTAGAGTATTTAAAATATGTTTAAAATATTTTTGATATCTTGTAGGCCTTTTCTCTCTTTTTTCTTTTTTCAGGATTCTTGTAATAGTAATTACTTGTATTTATTTGTTCTTTCAAATAACTTTTTAATCATGTTCTCATGTTTCAGGGGAAAAATGTTTTATTGACATTGCTTTAAACAATTAAATTAGTTTATAGAGAACTCACATCTTTGTGATGCAGAATCTTCCTCTCCAAGGATATGCTATTTGCCCAATTCTTCGCATCTACTTTTATGCCTTTCTGTGATAATTTTTTCAATATTTCAAAGTCAAATTGTTTTATTAGCAGCATTATACAATTAAAAATACAAATAAAAAGCAAAATAAAAAATAAAAATAAAATGGCATTTAAAATAACTTTAAAAATGATATACTTAACAAATAAGTTGAAGAACTGTACACTGCAAACCAAAAACACTGCTGAGAGAAGTGAAATAAAATCCAAACACATTCAGACATGCCCAGTGATTGTGAATTGGAAGATGCCAATGTCAAATTATCAGTTCTTACCAAATTGATTAACAAATCTTATGTAATCACAATCTCTTTGTATTTTGCTCTTAATTTAAGATTTCTGTTTATGAGACATCACTGAATTCCGTTTGTCATACAACACAAGGGAATTCTCAGTTCAGATCAAAAACCCCTGCTCCCAGATGCCCAACACGTCTCCATTCTTCTTTCCTCTTCTTGCATTCATAGATTTAACTATAGACAAAAGAAGCAAGTCTAGGAAATCTAAGACATTTTGTTTAATTAAATGCTTAATCAGTAAATGGAATGTTGTAGGAAAATTTAGAGAAACGTAGGCAGAAAGCATATTAGCATTAGGGAGACTTTTCTTTGAAAAATCAGGGATCAGCATGTACGTGAAAAGCAAACTAGTGTATGATGTTAAATGAAAGGATGATCATTGAGTATGGACAACGTTTATTGCCACTGATGTGAATATCATTCAAGCAATATTACTGTATATAAGAATGAATTTCTTGTAGAGAGTCAAGTTGATAACCAAGGCAGTTTGCTAAATCAAAGTAATTGTATTTTATGATAACTCCAACAAATTTTTCATGATTTCTTAGCATTTAAAAACAAGAAAACCTTTGACAATGATAAAGGAAAAGCAGAATGGAAGGCTTTGAAGCTCATCATGCTAATATGAATTGCAAATTATTTTTACAATGGATTCATTTAATGTAACAAGAGAAGCAACAGAAAGAACATGTTTGAAATTGCGCTTACTTGTTTTTGATTATGTGTAATGTTTTCTGCCATCTTGACCATTACTTACATGTTTTCAGAGGAATTTGAAATAGAGCATAAATTAATAACAATGTACTGAAATATATATGTGTAATTACAATGATGAAAACAATCTTTATGAGATTTGTTTTTGCATGGAGCTATGCAATGTGTATGATACAAAATTAAATGTTGATGAAAACATTAGTTCTTCATGACAGATGAATATGCATAATGGTTATGTTATGTAATATAAATTTTAGTCCTTTGTGACACTGTGGAATTTTAGGATAGTTTATGAGTCTGAATGCTGCAAACAACCAGATGAGTGGATAAAGAGAATTATTGCAAAAGGCAAATATGGATGGTAAAATGTAGCCAACACAAGATAATCTACAAATCAAAGATGTATCCAGAAGAAGTTTATGATCTCCAATAGACATGACACAATTCAGGACACTGAGCATAAAAAGATGAATAAATAAGATGCTTTTTTAACACAAGGATTTAACAGTCTTTTAGGTAAGACAGGCAATGACTCAGGTGGAGCGTGATACATTTAACAATAGCACTGTACTTAAGAAGCTTGGTAAAATATTGAAGAGTGTGATTAAATTTGCCTGAGGGAAACAGGAGGGTCAGTAAGCCTTGACAGAAGCCTGTAGATACTAAAGATGGCAATATCTTTAAATAGCAGTTCTGTCTGGACACTTTTGCAATACAGAAGCACACTTTTCTACAGTCTTCAAAAGTAATAATGGATAAAGTAAGAATATGAATTGAATGATTTCTATCACAGTATGCTGTTGTAAAAATGTTTTTAAATGTAAGATTTTAGAATATGTGCTTATATAAAGTATTCATAATATTATTACTGAATAAAACATTTTTAAATATTATGTAGTTCATACAAATATACTTTAGGAACATAAGCTATTTCTACAGGTATTATTCCAGCTTACTTTGCCTTTAGTTTCTGTTTAGGTTTTTCTGTTCTGTTTTGTTTTGTTTTTGCATGATTATAAAATGTTATAAAGGGAAAATTGTCTTTCTGAGATGAATTTTGATCTTATTCTCCTGAGGAAATGTTTAGGTCTTTTGTGGTAATGCTTAAATACCCCATATGGACTGACATTACTTGGAGGGTGTATTATATATATACACACACACACAGGAACCAATGATATATAATAATATATATGGGATATATAATAAAATTCCAGTTGGAATCCAAAGACCTGAGAACCAGTAGCACTGAGGGCAGAATAAGATTGACATCCAGCTCAGGAAGTCAGGCAGAGAGAACGCAAATCCTACCTTCCTCTCATTTCCTTCTATTCAGGCCTTCAATGGATTGCTTGATACCGACCACACTGGGAGGGTCATATGTCTTACTCAGTATTCCAATTGAAATGCTAATCTCTTCCAGAAATGCCCTCATAGACATACCGAGAAATAATGTGTGATCAGACCTCTGGGCATCCTGTGCCCAGTCAAGTTGACACATAAAATGAACCATCACAGAAGGTCTGTGCTTAAATATTAAGACCTTAGAAATGAAGACTCTCTCTATCTTAAATACTGTGGAGTAAGGAGTGATGTATATCATGGCTTAGCAGGAAGGCAGATTACTGAGTAGCTGCCACTGAGACAAGCTTCACAATTAGTGACACCTGTTTGATTTTTAATCAGACAGCCTTTATGGAAAATTCATTTTTCCTAAGTAGAAGATACTGCTAAAACGGACATTTTTAAGACAAATCTAAAAGGAGGCATATATACAACATTTAACACCAAAAACCTTAAGTATAGACATCTTAGCCTTTAATTTTCCTTTAGAATCTTTAAAAGTAGAGAAGAATCCTGGGCCTGGATTTTCTTTGTGGGAAGCTTTTTTAGTAACTGTAATGAGAAGTATTCACAAGTACTTAAGTTGTCATAGTTATTAATAGTTCTGAGAATTTCTCTTAAATTTCCCAGTAGATTTAGTTGATATTTAAATCTTTGTGGAAAAGTTATCATAAATTCATTTTCTAATCTACTAGTAATTCTTATAGCTGAAATAAAATGAAGTATTTTGATATTGTGAAAATATATGTTTGGTTATCATCCCCGTCTCCTGACATGTAATTTCTAAGATCCTCAGAATGTCCAAAGTGATGAGAGTCTTTTCATGTGCTAATGATGTCTGGCAGCTCCTCAGTAGCTTCAGGATGGGAGCTGGTCACATGAAAGACTAAGGTAGGACTTTTAGTCCCACCCCTGGAGAGAGGAGAAGGGC
The DNA here is from genome assembly GCF_000696425.1 of Galeopterus variegatus. Lineage (NCBI taxonomy): Eukaryota > Metazoa > Chordata > Mammalia > Dermoptera > Cynocephalidae > Galeopterus > Galeopterus variegatus. Next base: position 125,418 of record NW_007728439.1, on the reverse strand, counting down.
TGAAGATTAAGTTGACACCAGTGTGCAGTGATTTAATCAATAATACCTATGTACTGAAGCCTCCATAAAATCCCAAGAGGCCTGGGTTCTGGGAGCTTCCAGACAGCTGAACATGTGGAAGTTCCTGGAGGGCAGCATGCATGGGAAGGACCTGGGAGCTCCACTTCCTTTTCCCCATACCTCACCCTGTGGTTCTCTTCATCTGTATCCTTCATAATATCCTTTATAATGAGCTGGTAAATATATGTGCCTGTTTCCCTGAGTTCTGTGAATCACTCTAGCAAACTAATGGAACCCAAGGAGGAGGTGGTGGGAACCCTGATTTATAGCTGGTTGGTCAGAAGTTTCAGAGGCCTGAGCTTGTGACTGGCATCTGAAGTTGGGGAAGTTTTGGGGACTGAGCACCCAACCTGTGTGATCTGACACTATCCCCAGATAGCTTCAAATTTAAATTGGAGGACATCCAGCTGGTGTCTGCTGAAGAACTGCTGGCTTGCTCATCACTGGGGAGAAATCTCCACACATTTGGTTACAGAAGTCAGAAGTCTAAAGACAGTGTGTGTTTTTCCCACTCTTGCTCATGTTTTGTTTCCCACACCCATACAGTATAATTCTAGGATTGTATATCTCATACAATATTAAAAATAATTGTTTATTTTGCTGGTAATGCATGCATAGCTATATTTGTTTATCCAAAAGAATATGTGGTTCTTCCAACAACATTTAATAATGTCTATCTTTCCAGATTTAATGATCGTATAACCTTTGTTCAAATCAATTGACCATATATATACATATATGTATGTATATACACTCACACACATTTATGGATCTATGTGGACTCTATTATGTTTTATCAATCTAAATTTCTAAAATTATTCTGACAACAAGCTTTCTTGATTTCTATTGGTTTAAATATAGTCTTGAAATCAGGTAGTGCACATTGTGTAACTTTGTTCTTTTTCTAAATTGTTTGATTTTCATTGTTGGAATAAATCCAACTTGATCATGATATTATGTTTTAGATATTGTTAGATTTGATATGCTTATTTTTCTTTCAGATTGCCTTATGTTCATGACAGTATTATTGTTTTCTGGTAATATATTTTTCCTCATTTGTATATGGGTAATACTTTATAAAATTAGTTGGAAAATGTTCTGTTTTGGTTTTCTAAAAGACTTTATAGAAATCTTTTATAGATGTTATTTCTTTCTTCAGTGGTTGATAAAACTTACCAGCAAAGTCATCTTGGTCTTGAATTTTCTTTGTAGGAACGTTTTGAAAATGTAATTTTTAATTTCTTCAATAGTTATATGTTGATTTAATTGATATTATTCTTGTGTTAGTTTGAATAGGTTTTGGCTTTCATGAAAACTAGGATTATTAACTTTATGTCTTTACTTTTCAATGTTATCACTTAAACCATTTTTTTTAAAAAAAGACTTCTGCATCTGACAAATTTCTATTGTTTTTTTTTTTTCTTTTTGTCTTTTTCGTGACCGGTAAGGGGATCGCAACCCCTTGGCTTGGTGTCGCCCACACCACGCTCAGCCAGTGAGCACACCACTCTCAGCCAGTGAGCGCACCGGCCATTCCTATATAGGATCTGAACCCGCGGCGGGAGCTACGCTGCGCTCCCAGCGTTGCACTCTCCCGAGTGCGCCACGGGGCCGGCCCAAACTTCTATTGTTTTAGTAAACTCAAACTATTTTCTAAATTCCTTTTTGATCTATTGATTATCCACAAGTGCTTGTTTAATTTCAAAATATCCAGAATTTTCCAAACATCTTATTATTTTCTATTTCTGATTTGATATAGTTCTCTTTAGAGAATACTCCAGATGATTTAGTTATATTAAAATTATTGGACTTCATTTGTAGGCCAGAATAACATGTATCTTGGATAATATTCAATGTGTACTTTAAAACAATATCTATTCAGCAGTGGTCAATTGTAGTATATTACAGATTTTTATTAGGTCAGATTTGTTAATAGTGTTATTCACGTCTTCTAAATGCTTCCCTATATTAGTCTATGTGTTTTAATCACTCATAGAAGAGTATAGAAATTTGTAATTACAATTGTTGATTTTTTTTCTTTTAATTCTTTCTTTAATTCTGTCAGGTATTTACTTTCAGTTCACGTATTTTGAAGCTCCATTACTAGTGACATACACATACAGAATTTTTATGTCTTTTATGAAATTATCATTTTATTATTTCGGAGCAACCCTTTTTATATCTAGTCATGTTGTAATTAACTTGGGACCTGGTACTATAGCCTTCCCTGCCATTTTAGGATTAGTATTAACATGTTATACTTTTTCCATGCTTATATTTCTAAATATGTGTTTACACTGTTTTCTGCTTTGCATTGTTTCTGCTGCAATATCAGCATTATTCTTATACTTTTTTTGTGTGTGCACAAAGTGGCTTTTTTTTCTCTAGCTGATCTCAAGATCTTTATTACTGGTTTTCAGCAATATTGTTACTATAACATATTTCAGGTGTGATTTTTTTTTTAATATTTATTCTGATTAGAGTTTGTAGAGTTTTTTGAATTGGTAGGTTTGTATTTCTTTAGAAAGCTTGGAAAATTTTCACTATGGATTTCTCCAAATATTTTATGCTCCTTTTTCTGTGACTCTAACTCTGTATATGTTGAGTTGGTTGATGTTGTCCCCAAATTACTGATACTTTGCTAAGTTATTATTTTTTTATCTCTGTAACCCAGTTCGTATGTTTTTCTTTGTCATGTCTTCAAGTTCACTAATCTTTTATTTCCCCTTTAGTTTCTAATCTGCCATTAAGCACAGCCTGTAAATATTTAATTTTAGATATTGTACTTAATAGCTTTAAAGTTCCATTTTATTTCTTTTTCCTATGGTTTTTATGTTTTAATAATAATTTATATTTTTCCTTCAATTTCTTGCGCATGTCTACTAGTTTCACTTTATCTGACACTTATATCTATTTCTGTTGATATATACTTCCCCTGGTTATGGGTCACATTTCCAGGGTCCTTCATTAGTATACTCTTTTTTTTTTGTATACCGGTCATTGTGATTATCACACTGTTGAGTTTCTGGATATTGGTGCTCTTCTTTAAGGAGATTTATGTTTTGTTGTGACAGCAATTGATGTATTTGAGGTTTAAGCTGAGATGACCTTTTTAAGTCTTGTTTTAAAGCATTTTAGGTAGACTTTGAAGAGCCAGAGCTCTAGAACTAGCTTAGCCCTTCATCCAAGTCTTGGCCTTTTGGGGGTCCCTACTGAATGCCCCAGTTTCTCACCAAATAACTCTACTGTCCCTTAATGGAACTTAAAAGTCTCTCAGCTTTGTGAGTTCTGGTGGCTTTGAAGCTTACTACTCCCCAGTTGTTGCTCTTTACCTCTTTATAGTTGGCTTAGCATTCAACAAAAGACTAAGAGTGATACTTAGGCTAATTTCTGGAGCTCCTTATCTGTGTAGCCTTCTGTTTTCTAATACTCTGACACAAATATTTGTCACCTTAGCTCCTCTAAACTTGTCTTTATAGCTCATAGAAACCATTGGCTCTGCCTACACCCTACACTCATCTAGTAAATGCTTCCAGGCAAAGAGGGTGATCTTAGGTCTCATCTAATTTTTTCCTTTCTCTCAGGGATTAATGTTCCATACTACATGTTTTACAGATGTGAAAATTATTTTTCAAAAAGTATTCTTTCTGTTTTTTAGTTGTTTAGGTGAGTAGAACTAATTACACCATCATGGCCAATAATGAAAAGCCTACACCTTTTCTTCCCCCCCGCCGTTGTAAAATCATATTTCTCACTGGAAGCCTTTACAAAGCCCTATTTCTTCCATCTGGAACAGAATTGTATTATCATTTTGTTTGACTCCTTCAGATATTAGTTTAAATATCACATTTTTTTTCCCCCCAGGAAGCTCTTTTGGGATCTGCATGACCAGATGTCCTTTTTATTTGCAGTCACAGTATTCTGTGCTTTCTCCATATGTGCATTTACTATACTACACCAAGTTTTTTTGCTCATTGACCTGTTTATATCCATATCTGACTTATATATAAAGGAAATATGCATGTGCACAAAAGAAGTATAGTAGAAAAGTATGAAATATTGATTCCCATAAATGTGAACAATTATATTCAAATTTGAAGGAGAAAAAAAAATCAGCTTTAAGCTGTGAAAGAAAATATCATGACCTCATGACCTTTATCAGACATATATGAATATAAGAATTTTGGAATGGGAGGAAGCCAAATTATTGTCATAGGGAACCATATGAGCAAAGGCCTGGGAATTTGAAAACACAAAAGTGAATGTTTGAATATACATATAACTTGGAACAAAATGTGGAGAATATGGAATGACAAGAGTGATGACTGGACAATTGCATTCAATGAGACAAAAGTATCTGAGCAAAAGAATGATGGGTTCATGTAATTTTGATAGTAGTGTAAAGGTAGTGAAGGCAGACTTCACTGGGCAACTTTTAGAGCAACTCAGTGTAAATTTAATGGCCAGAGTGTGGGAGAGGAGGAGGAAAAATGTTCGAAGTGTCTTCTTAGGTTTTACTTTTTTGGGCTGAATATCTTGTTATGCTTTTAACTGAGATAGAGAATACATGCTGAGGAAAAGGTTATGGGGAAGAGATTATATCATTTTTAGCATGTAAATTTGGAGAAGCATGACTCAAATTCAAGTATATTTGTCTATTTGACACTTGAATTTGGGTCTCCAGTTAATAGAATAAGAGTAAATTAGATAATATTATTGCCTTGGATTGAATGTCCACCCCAAACTTAATCCCCACTGTAACTGTTGAGGGTGGGAAATCCTATTAAGGTAATTGAAAGGGGGGCCTTGAAGAGGTGACTAAGATGATGGTTTAATGGTGGTTGTGGGTATGGTTCTGAGGGCTTTATAAGGAGAGTGTATGAGGCGTCTCCCTCTGTGCTCCGCCATTCTTGCCATGTGACATCGGGCATTGCTGTAGAGTCACTTCACGAGATATGTTTCCTGCACTGTGGACTTCCCAGCCTCCCAAACTAAGAAATAGATAATGTTTCCTTATAAATTACCCAGTTCCAGGTGTTTTGTTATAAGTAACAGAAATGGATTGATACAGTTATAAAGAAACTATTAGCCAAATTCATGTGGGAATTATATAGAGAAAGTGACCCATTTTTTCCAAAAATATCTATTATATGAGAAAAACAAAGAAGATTCTTATTGGATATAAAATAGGAACTTTGACAACCAATGCAATATGTGAATGTTCTTTGGTCATGATTTCCATAAACCAACTGTTGTGGTTTGAATATCCCCAAAACTCATGCGGAAACTTAACCCCCAGTATGGCGGTGGAAGGTGCAGCCTTTAGGAGGTGATTGGATCTTGAAAACCATGATCTCATGAATGGATTGATCCATTCATGGAGTAATGGATTGATGGTTTAATGGGTAATCATGGGTGTGATTCTGATAGCTCTATAAAAAAAATGCAGTGGGAAGGTTAGCTCTCTCTTGCTCAGCTCATTCTCACCATGTGACACCTGCTCACCACAGGACCCTGTAGAGAGTTCTCACCAAGAACAATGCCCTCGCCAGATGTGTTCCCTGGACTTTGAAATTCCCAGCCTACAAAACTGTAAGAAATAAATATCATTATTTATAAATTACCCAGTTTCAGGTATTCTGTTATATGCAACAGAAATGGACTAATGCATCAACTATAAAATATATTTTGGACACATTCAGGAAAATTGAATGTGGATGGCATAGTATATGATATAATGGGAGAAAGTATTTTAACCTGATTAGTTGTGAGCATTTCATAGTTGTTCCACTAACAAAGAGGTCTACATTAAAGATGAATAATGATCTTATAGAAAAGATGGTATGATATTTGTAATTTGTTTTAAAATACTATAGCAGAAAACAATAAGGGAAAGAAAAAAACAAAAATCAAAACACTTTGATCATTCTTGAAACATGAAGAAGATGGGAAATGCATTTTACTACACTTTTCTACTTCTGTGTATGTTTGACTTTTCTGACATAAAAAAAGAGCCTGTCATTCAAAATCAAATCTTATCTAGACTAAGAAAAGTCTTAGAAATACATATTTGAGAAAAATATACATCTGGGTGTGTCCATATGTATGTGTGTTTGTGTGTATATATGTATGCGCATGTGTATGATACATTTAGTTACAAACTATGACATTTCTGTAGAACAGATTATAGAATTAGACAGCCCGTGGCAGACATCTTGAAACTTCCAATTAAGGAAGTTGGAAAAAAAGATTACATCTGGAAAAGTAGTTGTGGTGGTTAAGGGAGTTTCCACTATGACAGTGAAAATAAAAATGAAGAAGAAAGGCAAGATGCAAGATGCACCATTGTTTTTGTAAAATCCAAAAAGGTGGCAGCTGGTTTATGTTTGGAAATAAGAGAGGAAAATAAATTTAATTTTGAAAACAAGGTTTTGTACTTGGCTAACAGGAAGGATGGATGGGAATACTGTCAACCAAAATAACAGACAGAGGAAGGAGTGTAGCCTTAGGAGGAAATATGATGAATGTGGTCTAACTGTAAGGCAGCCCATTAAAGAAAAGGCACTTCAGAAAACATTTGTCACGTGAGCCTCACAAAGGTGAGTGCACCCCGTAATCTTCACACACACTAATTTTTGAGTCTGCTTAATGCCGCTATTGAAATGTTTTGATTTAAATAGGTTTAAAAATTGTATTTATGTGAATTTTCACATTTTCATAGCAGCTCAATAAATGTTGAGATTATTTAGATGTGTGACTCTCTGGCTATTTTTCCCTTTCTTTCCCTCTCCCCCCCTTTTCTTAAAATTTAATACATGCCAGTCTGATCTTGTATTAGTTACCCATGATTATTTATTGTATCACTATAGCAATTATAGTGCATTTGACACTCCTTTTATTCTTTTCCAATTCTTATTTAAATAAATGATTTATTAGTATTATAAATGTAAAGATATCTTGGAGTTAATGTTGGCTTTAATATACGGTACAAGCTCCCTTTTAAAAATAATATTTTAAATTAGTAAAAATTTAATAGAAACTATTATAATATGCAAAATATGCAGAGCAGTTTTAGAAAATTTAAACACATGTCTTGTAATCACAATGTAATTTAGTTTAATTATTTTCTTTCCAAATTAAAACAGGTACTGATTCTATTCTATACAACCATGAGAACATTTTTTTTTTCATAATAAGATTTTTCAAAATATTTTTATTGCATGTGAAGATGCATGAAATACTTAAAATGTTTGGGGGGAAAATCCTTTAAAAATAATTCAGAAACAGTTAATTAATAATTAGTCTAGTTTAATTTGGCATGTGGAATCATATTGTAAATCTTTATATCCATCTGTGTGGAATGTCTTCTTTGCTTTAGTTAAGTTTTCTTTGGTAAGTTTGTAGTAATCAGTACTCTTTGTTTCCTGTCCTTGACTCAATATCTGAAAGATATTCAGAGATCATCCTAACCCATGTTCAATCTCCATTTTATTCAGGCGCTCATACACAGAATGTCAAGATAAAAATGAACTTGCTACTGTGGCATGCTTGCTCTGTAACATTTCCGTCTCTTATTATGAAGAATGAAGCGTTTTTTTTTTTTTTTGTCTGTTTGTTTGTTTGTTTTCTGTTTAACAATAGAAATAAACAAAAATAGGTAAATTCCAAAGTGTAAGTATTTGGATTACAAAGGAGTAAATTTATTCTGAACACATCCAAACACCCATGATTAGATAGTAATACATTCAGCAAGTGCAACAATATTTTGACATTGAATCATTTCATAATAAGTCTTTGCCCTACACATTTAGTCTGGGTATGTGGAGTATATATGGTAATACTGTGTAGCATAGCTAGTGAGGAAAAAGAGCTGCTTGAGAATTCTATGAAAGTGATACTAGTTTTTTTGTTTGTATACATATAGAAAATACCAAAATCATAACTGTGCAAATCAGGTGTAGACAGATAGATAGACAATAAATAGATACAAGTATAATTGAAGAAACTGCTACAGTATAGTGTAAATATAGTTCGTATTCTCTAAATGTCATTCTTTTAGTGATGTTTTCTAGAAATAACAAAGAAAATGAGAACAACTGAATTTATTTATAGAAATGAGAAATTTCTTCTAGAAACCACAGTCAAAACTGTATACAGAGCTGTGAAAATAATGCAATTGTAATTTATCTCCTAACAAAAATAATGGAGAAAATCTGATCCAGGATTGCCTAAGAAGATGGCAGGTGTTCTAATAAGGGCTTAATGTCTCTTTATTGATTGTCTAAATTCCAATTCTCTCTTCTCCCACAGTGGCCTAATAGCTCTTCTTTGTATCAAAATCCAAATTATTATTGTTAGAAATTTTCATGTTCCTACACCCACAGGTTTTCAATTTGCCTCAGAGGAACAGCTGTATATTTCTATAGAATCTTTTTTTTTTTTTTAACTTTTCTCTAATAGACTCTGGAGGATGCCTGCCACATGTTCCTTATTCCCAAGGAATGGTTTCTCTATTCTGTCTGTGGTCTCATGGCTGTATCTTTCACTCAATTGATGGGTTACTCACTGCTGTATTAATGGAAAGGAAATATATCCTACCCTGAATTTGGCAGGAAGAATAATTTACTGCTTGAATCTGAGCTGAAATTAGCTTCCACATTGGGGAAAAATATACCTTGTCATGTCTTATGCAGTAACATTGAACATTTTCCTTGGTTGCCACACTTTGGGTTTTAGTCTTAACTATATTTTATACACAGTGTTACAGATTACAGTAGCATTATGTATTGATGAAAACTCTGCTTTTGCACCTTCACAAGTTATTTTGGACATAGAATAGTTAGTAGTTTTGAAGATGCCATGTAGGTTTATGATCATGAAGAAACTACATATTTAAAATTTTAGAAAGTAATCATGTATCACCATATTTGTAAATTGTAAAGTAAGTAAAGGGGAGGAATTAAGTGAATTACACTTTATAACGTATACCCTGTTATACAATCTTCAGAGTTACGAATGTCCTTTATATGTAATCATCTGTGCTTTTACAAAGGTTCATAAAACATGCAAAGAACAGCTGTCTATACTTGCAGCTGCAAAGCAGAAATATTTTAGTACTCAGTTTCTATTTGTACCGAGAGCAGGTGAAGTTTAGAAGAACTCACTCTATGCAAAATGGTGAAGTCTTTGAAGTTTTGTTGTTATTTTTGTTTTGCTTCTAGCCACAGTAAGCATTGCTTTTGGCACCTTCTTTCTCCAATTGCAGAAATGTAGAACCTCAATATACTCATTTGCTCTGATATAGAAGAAGCTTGTACTTAATGGCAGGGAGCCATTTAGTTGAAAGTTTCTGGATTCTGAACTAAGCCTGATCTGGGCTTGAATCTCACTTCTGAAACTTAGTAGCCATTTCATTTTTGGAAATTTAACTTCAGTATTTGCCTATATGTTTGTTTACTCTGAAATAGTTATTAAACTGTTCTGGGCATATGTATAAAATACTGGCAAATCTGCTTTCTTGGTTTATAAGGATTAAATATAATAATTAATTAGAAGGTGAACAGAGGGCTGAGCCCTGGGAGTGCAGCAGCGCTCCCGCCGCAGGTTCGGATCCTATATAGGGATGGCCGGTGCGCTCACTGGCTGAGCGCGGTGCCGCAGGTCTCAAAAAGGACCAAAAAAAAAAAAAAAGAAGGTGAACTGAATTTATAGAACATAGGATGTGGTGAATATAATTTAGATTTTCTTTTCTTCTATGTTAATATCTGATAAGTTACATTTTAAACAACTCAGTTGCACTGTTTTACATGCACCCAAGTGTGTATGTATACATATACATATATTTAGGACGTATATATTTGTGTGTGAATACAGTGGGCTCTTTGTGTCTATGGGTTCCTCATCCATGGATTCAAACAACCATGAACCAATAATATTTGGAAGGGCCGGCCCGGTGGTGCACTTGGTAGAGTGCAGCGGAGCGCCGAGGGTTCATATCCCATATAGAGACCGGTCTGCTCACTGGTTGAGCGCGGTGCGGGCGCAACACCGAGGGTTGCGATCCCGTTACCGGTCACGAAAAAAGACAAAAAGGGGGAAAAAAAAATTGTATCTGTACTGAACATGTACAGACTTTTATTCCCTAAACAATACAGTGTAGCATCTATTTACAAGGCATTTATTGTATTAGGTATTATAAGTAATCTAGAGATGATTTAAAGTATACAAGAAGATGCGATGGGTTATATGAAAAATTATACCATTTCATATCAGGAACTTGAGCATCTGTGGATTTTGGTATTTGTGGAAGGTCCTGTAACAAATACCCCACAGATACCCAGGGACAACTGCATTATGTATGTATATGTTATTATATTCTTTCTACTTTTTACAATTGTGAATATTTTTGTCATAATGCAAAAAAATAATATATATATATATATATGAATTATATTGAACTCCAACATTGGACTTGATGAGTGATATATGCAGGGGAAGAAAAAGTCCCTGAAAAAGAGGAATATCTCATTACTTACAAAATATTGTAAAAATCTCATGATATTTTCTAAAAATCCTTACATTCAAATTTTTAAAAAGTTAAAATTAATTATCAAAATTTAACAATGAAAAGACTTAGGACCTATAATGATACCTCATATCAGTAAATAAATCTCGTCTGTGCAATTATTTCTTAATTTCTTACTATATCCCTATTTACACTTAAGTCCTATATTATAGTGTTGTGTATACAAGACAATATTAGGTATGAGAAAATTTCTTGCATCTCCTAGAAAATTTGAAGATAAAATAACAATACAACTTTATTACGTGGAATGTCTTCATTTCATATACATTGTTAAGTCTTAAAACAAGGCCCCAGCATCATTGTTTTTTTTTTTTTTTTTTTTTTTTTTTTTTTTTTTTTTAGTTTTGGTGTGTGATGACATTTTGCTTAAATTATTAATTTAATAGCTTGTTCCTGAAATATATAATGTTTGAATGAGCATGGATGCACTGAATAATATTGGAGAAATTTTTGATTCAGTTTAGGTTACTGAATACAAAGATTTCAATAGGGATAATATCACTTCGTGCTGTAACAAAGAAGTCCCTGAATTACTGATTGAGAACTTTGGACTGTCAACGTATATCTGGATTTTCCATTATCTCTAATACACCTCCATTACAAAACACAGAAGAAACTTCACCTATGAATTAATTTAGACCAGAAAAATTTAGATTATTGAAAAAAAAATACAACACATGAAGATTATTTGCCAGTGGTTGGAGACAAAAAAAGATCAATAATCTTAACACAGGCAAAGAACTAAGTTAAGACTAAGATGTCTATAAGGCATTTGCTACATTTATTTATTTATATAGTTTTTATTTACTTCTTCAACAAATATGAGTTAAGTGCTTACTATGTGCCAAAGTTGAGAGTAACTTATTGGGAGTTAGGGTTGTCTTTATGGTTGGTCTTTCTGGCATGACCAGCATCATCCTGAAGCTAGCTGGGGGCCCACCATGAGTCCCATCTAAATTAGTATAAACTATCAGACGTGATCCAAGCAGCTCATGAATAACAAAGATACCTATTATTTGTGAAATTTGAGGATTTAGGATATCCCATCCAGGAACCAGGGACAAAGGTTACTATACAACTGCCACCATTTGTGTCATCTGGAATTCAAAGCCATATCTATGAGGATTGGAAGTATGTTGTTAGATACAGTTTAGAGAATTTTGAAATAATTTGACTCATGAGATGCGATGGCATATGATGGAGTTAAAATATTTTATTTCTCGTTTGTTTCTCATTCACTCTCTGCATTATATTTCTCAGAAATGATGAAGACTTTGACAGAAGGGATCCTATAACTCGCATCTTATTGTGTGTCTTACTGAATCATATGGTAATATATAGAAAGGTAATTTATTACAGTGTTTATATTTGCATTTCAAATGTATCTTACACCATCTTAAGAAAACTCTATTATGTAACATTCAATTACAGAAACAAATTCAGAGAATAATTTACTTCACACAAATATTCATTTGTAACACAATTGAAATGTAATAATATTTTCACAAAATAAAATCTAAGACATGATTTCAGAACCATTTCATAGAATGAATGGCAACTCTATGTCTAAGTTAGAAAAAACAGTCTTCCTATGAAATGGAAAAATAAAATGGGTCATGAGTATGAAAAATGAACATAGAGATGAATGTTTGCTGATTCACCAGATTGTAAATTTTCATAAACAGTTGTGCTAAAACTTTGTTTAAATACCAGTATAGCAAATTACTAGTATAAAATATCACAATTTACATATGTCTATGGGCTGTTAAAGGAATCGGAGTATACTTAGGTCAGCAGAAATTCTATGTGAAAAGGAAAGTTCCTCTAAAATTACACACTGTGTCTCTTCACATTTAGTGAAAAAGTCCAAACGTTGTATCACTATATCCCAGTCTTACATTTGACATAGGTACTTAAATGATTGCAGCCATGAAAAGAAGAAGGAAGTTCTTGGTAATGATTGGCATATACCAAGATACAGACAAAGGCACGTTAAAGACCTGTCAGATTACCCAAAACCTTAGGAAGCAAGTAATCGGTATTTCTAAATGTTGCCAGCATCAACACTGATCTGAAATATATCTTTTATTGGTGGAGAAACCGGCTTGACGTTTAATGTGTCAAAAAATATCATGAACAGTAATTTAAGTTTGTCACTTGGAAGGAATTTGGCAGTTCATGTGAGGAGATTAAATTGCTTTTATGAATAGATGAAAAAGGGGAGTCCCAACTGCTTACTCAGTCCTTGTGCTTAAAATAATGCAGTGTCCAATTAGCATATTCTTTCATCCCCTTTCCTAAATAGTAATGTTGAAGCAAAATTCACATAATCATGTATTTCTGTCCTTGATGTATGGCATTGAATAAATGATGTCAGGGACACAGACGAAGAAATAAACCCAGCAATTCCCCCGAAGAAGCCTACACTCCAGTAAAAATAAAGATAAATGCATCGCTTTCAGTGGTGACAGCCAAAGTAGAGGTCAGTGATTACCTGTAGGAGAGAGCATGATTGAAGTACTTCAAAGGCAGTTTACTAAAAGAGAGGAGACTCGAGAAGGATGTAGGAAGGTAGAAAAGAGATTAAAAGCTCCGTTGTGAGGAGTTCAGCTAGTCTGTCTCTGGCCCCCTTCTCTACTATGTTAAATGTTTCTGATTAATCAGCACTCTTTCCTCTTGAAGACATTTTGTTTAGAAAAGACATTTTGTTTAGGAAAAACATTTTAAGGGGTTGATTCTTTTCACACACATAAGCACAATTCTCATAAGCACAATATGTATATATTTCACGTTCTAACATTCTCATATATTTTTAGTTTATTTTTCTTTGCTTAGGATATTACTTATTGTTCCATTCAAACCATTTAATTGGTACACTCTGTTTTTCTTTGCTATGTTTGTGTTGCTTGATATAACATACATGCGTTAGGCATTAATGCATTTAGGTTTCTGAGGAGTACCTTTTTATATGGTTGTCAACATGCCATGATACTAACAGCTTTTTATTTGTTTTCTTTTGTGTTTTTGTTTGTTGAATGACTTCTGAGTTTGTTGACTTCTAAGAACTTGCATGTATTGCATATTTAATCATAAAAACTGTTAAGGAGAAATTACTGTTCATACTCATATTTAAAGATGAACTGAGGCCAGAGAAATTTAGAAAAATAAAAAGGTTTCACAGTTAGTAAGTGGTGGGACTGAAATGTAAAAACTGTTGCTCTGCTCTCAGTCTTGTGTTCTAGCTCTTAATTATTGCAGTGGGATCAGATTAGTTTCTGATGGCCCCAGTTTTCTCCCAGCCCAATGTCCCTGTATTGGACCAGTGCAATGAATGTAAATTGAAAATTCCTGGAATCACAGCAAATGTACTGGAAGTCTCAGCCAACACCCCAAGACCCAGAAAAGTTTCCATTTATAATTAAGCTAAAGTGGACAGCCGCCACCAGGTGGCACCAAATATAAGGGAAAAAAAAAAAAAAAAAAAAAGCGGCTAGCATCCCTGAGAGTCCTTGGTTTGGCAAGCTCACCTTTAACATTTTTGCAATTTTGTATTGAAATTTTGTGGATTCCATGTATCTTGTTATGATGGAGATTTCTGTATTTTTGTTTGAAATTGAAAAAAAAATCCTGAAAGGAAAATATTAAAATTTTATGGATGATTACAAATACTGTAAGAGAAAATTATAAAAGTTTGGCCTTTTGAAAGAATCTGAAATTTGCAAGGAAATTGAAAAGCCATTAATCCTAAACACATGTACTGATTGAATTCCTTTACAACATCTCTGTAAAGAAGTAGAAATATTATGTGAACTTCTCTAGTGAGTAACACAACCCTCGGATGACAGTTAGAAAGGGCTCAGCCACTAAATTGAGACAAAATCTGTATTTTCATAACTTTTTTGTCATTGCTTCTAGTTTTAATTTTAGAAGCACTGTATAACCAAATGAGGTTTTTTCAGACCAACTTTTCTCCATATATTTTAAGAAACTATTATGATTTTCTAGAACTATTTTTCACTAATTAATTATAATTCCTCTGATTATTATTTACTTTTTATCTTTATTAATTCATTTGTTGAAGAAATATGAATTGAGTGATTACTGTCTGTCAGAATGTTAGGGATTATATGGTGAGTTAAATAGACAAAAACCTTGTGAATGTGGAGATTGCTCTTTAACGGAAAAGGACAGACAATTCACAAATAAATATTGTGGTTATCAATTGTATTAGTTCTTTGAATGCAACAGATAAGGACTTAGATAATAATAATGACAGAAAATTACTGAGCTATAACATGTGCCAGGCATTGTCTTAAGTACTCTTTCTGCACCATTTTATTTAATTCTCATGACAGCCTTGCTAGTTTGTGTATTTTAGGACCCCCAAACTACCTTCAAGCTTGATAATTCACTAGGAAGATTCATAGGACTCAGAAAATATGTTATATTTATGGTTGCTGCTCATTGCAGTGAAAGGATACAGATCAAAATCGGAAAGGGAAATGGCATATGGGGCAAATTCTGAAAAAGCCAGACATAAGCTTCAAAGTATCACCTCCCAGTGTAATCACACGGGGACACAATTTTCCCAGAAATGATGTGTGACAACACACACAGAGTACTATCAATGCACGCAGAGTGCTATGAACTTCACCTAAGCCTTGGTGTCCAGGATTTTTATTGTGGTCAGTTCCACAGGTATTCAGCACCCTTTTCACTGACCCGAGCTAATCAGACTTCAGCCTTCTCCTAGAACAAAAACAGACCTTTAGTTCATCATAAATCACATGGTTTGACAAACTAGTACCCCTTGGCCAAAGGTCACAGGCATACAAACACTTGTGTTCACCATTAATGCAATGTGGTCCCCAAGTCCTTCAGAATACAAAAACACTCATATCAGTCAGAATATTTCAAGGGCTAGAAGGTTTTCTCCCAAGAAAAAGCCACAATCTTTCTTTGAAATGTGCGGAGTTGGAGCAACCTTCTCAGTCCATCTGTCTGGGACCTAGACTCTCTCACAAGAAAACAATTAGATTTTTCTGAGCAACTCTATTTATAACAGCATTTATGTTTTCATCACAGAACAAATAAGTAAGAATTACATATGTATTTCCTATGCATCCCAAACAAAATTGGCCCTTGCACATATACCGGATGTTATTATGGACAGGAATCATTAAAGATGGCAATGATTATTTCTGGGTTCCAAGTCCATTGGGGACAAAGCCAGCCACTTTGTCTGTAGGTCACAGGCTTGCACTGAGACTGGTTGGTGTAATCACACTTAGATATAATTTAGTTTGAGTATGCTGTAAGACCTTTCATAACTTTCCTTGTTTTATGGTAGAGCCATTCCTTAACTCATCAAAGTTTATATTTAAACAGTGATTAGTCTCCTGGAGCTGTACACCATCACGTTCTCTGATAGCCCAGTGGGGAATAGTTTCTAGAAATATCTTCCTAAATGCTATCCTTTATAGATACAACCAGAAGAATTACAGTCAAAAGATACTGACACATTACTTGAATTCCACTCAGTCATCAACAGTTAGCCCTGATTATCTTCATATTGTATAACCACATTGTCACCCAGAATGATGCCATTAAAGTTTGCATTCTCTTACTGCTTCATGGATTTTCAAATAGTAGTTTGTCCTTCACCATACTTTATCTCTTCCTAAAAGGTTTACTTTCTGGAATAGAGTCTTTCTGGTCAGTCACAATATTCAGACTTGAGCTCCATTTCATTTGGCTGTATTGAAACTTGTATAAAAATATTTGAATCCTTTGCTATATAACCTTTTAACTGCCCTGTTCTAATTGTTGCCTTTTCTCCAACTGATGTTTTTCATTTTCATGTTCCAATGTCTCTATCTTTTATATGAGTAACCTCAATAGGAATGGTTTTCAAGGTTTACTGTTAGTTTTTCAGGGATGAGGTGGGGGTTTACTGGTGGATGAGTGGGAGGGAATTAAGGTGAGCATTCTTGTCTAATTTCCAGAGAGACCTGCCAGTTCGACCTAAGACAGCAATAGTATCCTTTCTCTTACTGTCCGCTTGAAATCTGTTGTGTTTTGTAATCAGATCATGAAAAAATTTATTCATAATTAAATGTAGATTCTGAAAAAGAGAAAAGGCATAACCCAATAGAAATAGGATAAAAGAAAGATGCCATATTTACAATATGTTGCCCTTAAAATTGTATGACCTTGAACGTAAGGAAATGGAGGAAGAAAAAGAACAAAGTAATCCAATGTAAGCAAAAGAAAAGAAATAAAAATTAAAGCAGAAAATAACAAAATTGAAAACAGGAAATCAATAGAGAAAATTAACAGTTTTTTGAGAAGATCAAAAAGATTGATAAGCTTCTAGTGAAACTACCTGAGAAAAAAAGAGAGTAGATTAATATCATAAATGTAAGTGAAGACATTACTAAAGGGTAATAAAGAAATATAATTTAAAAATTCCGTGCTTGCTGATCTGATAACCTACATGGAATAGACCAATTGTTCTGAAAGACACAAAACCTGCAAAAGTAGAAATAGACAGTCTAAATAGATTCATATTAAAGAAATTGAATCCATAAGTAATAAACTTGCAAAACAGAGAGAATCAATCCCAGATGGGTTCATTGGTGAATTCTACCAAACATCTAAAGAAGAAATTATGCTAATTTTCTACAATCTTTCTTAAAAGATAGAAGAAGGAATACTTCCTAACACATTTTTTTGAGTCCAGCATTACCCTAATGCCAAGACCAGAAAAAGACATTGGAAAAAAAGAAAACAACGTCTCAATAAATCTCATAAACATTGATGCAAAAATCCTCAACAAAATATTAGCAAATCAAATTCAACAATGTATGAAAATAATTATACACAACCAAGTGGGACTTGTTCCAGGTACGTAAGGCTAGTTCAATATTTGAAAATCAGCGAATATAATCCATCACATCCCAATAATGAGGCACCGTTACATAAATATTAGAATGGCCAAAATCCAAAATTCTGACAACAACAAATGCTGGTGAGTTTGTTGAACAATAGGAACTCTCATTCGTTGCTGGTGGGAATGCAGAATGACATAACCACTTTGGAAGGCGGTTCGGCAGTTTCTTACAAAACTAAACGTATTCATACCATATGATCCAGCAATCATACTCCTCGATATTTACCCAAGTGTATTAAAAACTTATGTCCACACAAAAACCTGCACACAGATGTTTATAGAAGCTTTATTCATAAAATGCTAAAACTTGGAAGCCACCAAGATGTCTTTCATTAGGTTAATGAATAAATAAACTGTGTTACATCCATACAATTGAATATTATTCAGTGATGAAAAGAAAAGAGCTATCAAGCAATGAAAAGACATGGAGTAATCTGAAATGCATATTACTAAGTAAAAGAAGCCTATCTGATAAGGCTACGTACTGTATGATTCCAAGTATGTGAGTCTCTAGATAGGGCAAAACTATGTACACAGTAAAAAGGTCAGTGGTTGCCAGGGGTTAAGGGAATTTTTAGGGCAGTGAAACTATTCCGTGTTATACTACAATGATGTGTGCATATCATTACATGTTTATCAAAATACGTGGAATATACAACATCAAGAGTGAATAATAAAGTAAACCACGGGCTTTGGGTGATAATGATATATCAGTGTAGGTTCATTGGTTGTAACAAATGTACCACTGCTGTGCAGGATGTTGATAGTGGAGAGGCTGTGCATGTGTGGGGATGGGGGTATTTGTGAACTCTGTATTTTCCAGTCAATTTTGCTGTGAACTGAAAGCAGATCCAAAAAATAAAACGTATTGATTTTTAAAAAAATTTCAGCAGTTACAAACTTTTGCTTTTCAGTTTAAGGGTATTTGGAAACTCATTTCAGCTTTAAATTTTGATATTGTAATAGATTACATGGTCAATTAGACAAGGGTGTGGTAATTTATAATGTGACACTTTCAGCTACCATTGTAATTAATTGTAATACTTTAAACATTGGCTGAGAAACCATACCTGGGAATGATCACGGGATTGTTACTATTTAAACAGGTTCTAAACTGAGGGATGACAAAGACATGTAGGATGCTTTCTTAAGGAATGATTTCAAATTATGAATTCCTGTACTGCAATGCTTAGGAAAATATGAAGCATATGAAGTTTAGTAGCAAATCATAATAAAAACTAAACTCTAAAGAGCATTTGGTGTATGCCAGGCACTGGTAGCAAGAGACATTGTATGAATGTCTTATTTAATCCTTCAAGTATCCCTGTATGATCGTTTATATTTTGTCTTGTTTTGGTATTGAGGAAACTGTGTGGTACTTAGAGGTAAAATAAATTGCTCCCAGTCACACAGTTATAAAACACTGGAGCCAGGTGTCAAATGGTCTTGCCTCCAGAGTGTGTCTTGTAGCAATTTTCCCACACTGTCTCCCACCTTTCTCTGCTGTGTTTCTTGACCACCCTTTACTTCTATTGACTGGAATAGCAAGGGCATTGGTTTTGAAAAAAGTATTTGATGCTACCATTTTCTAGGTTAGTAGCCATCTGAGAAGATTGATGGGCGAAGAGAAACAAAATGAAACGAATAATTCAGAAATATTTTCAGTAGTTTAAGTTAGTGGAGGACAGTTGATTAAATTAAAACACATGATAAATTATTTTGCCTGTGAATACTAATGTGGGTGGACAGTAGACACAACAGCCAATATTAAATCAGCAGAATATTTGTTTTCTTGCTAGGTGTAGACTAAATTGAAAGAAATTTCCTAATTAGTGTAGTACGTAGCTTATATACTATTTATATTTCCAAATCACATGAATTCTGTTCTTTATATTTTTAAAATGCCTAATCACTGTAAGCAAATGAATAAATTTTTATATCTTTTATTCCCCAATAACCTTAATAAGTCAGAATAGCACACATATAATGTAATATAATATAATATCACACATAGAATATGGCTTTTCAAAATTTTGATATTTTTTGTCTTGCCAAATATAGATGAGCTTTTTTTTCCCAGTGTAGTGCCCTATTTAAACTTTTTTAGCAAGCTTGCATTTGTTTCCAATTGTTTTCTGACAGAATAGTGACAAAGTCATCAGTTTGGTAAATTAGGAGGAAAAAATAACAGATTTTCATATACTGGAGCCTCAGGCTAAGATTAAAAAAATAAAATTGTTAGAATACCAATACCACCCTTATTTAATAATATTATATTTGGTGACATCTTACAAACCTTCCAATAATGAAATAATTTTTTTAGACACATCTATGTTATTTTAATAACATAATTTTAATCTTTAGCAGATTTAAAAAAATAATGTTTTTTAGTTTAACTTTTTATTCTAATCAAGTCCCATCTGTTAGCATGGAAAGTTCTCCTGTTAAAAGACACATTAAAATGTTTTTTTCTTAGTGTATGCTTTACACTGTACATTGCCTACTGCACAGTCTTAGTTATATATAAATATATAATTACTTGGCTGCCACTTATAAAGTGTGGCATAATTATATAGGAGAAGCAAGAACGTTGGTTTAAAAGTATTCCAGCATTCAAATGGGTAAAGTATTTCCTCTTGCTTACTAAATGCCACCATCAATTTCATGTACAACTGCAGACAATCCATTAATTCTTTAGCAGATGAATGCATGATGTTTAAAATATTTATCTAACTGAAAATTGGACACTTATAAACTGCATCACACATGCTATTGGCTGATATTTTCCTTAAAATTTACAGACATTTAAAATCTGTTTTTATATATATATATATATCTCATAACTTAGATTATTTTCCAAATGCATATTTTACAAAGAGGAAATCCAAAAGAAATAAACAAAAATAAAATATATTTGTTTAATTCACTTCTATTTGATTTTCTGCAGGTTTCAATTTTTTACTCTGTAATATTATTTATGAGACTCAATAATAGTGGACTTGATTAATGGTTACTGTGTAAAATGAATCTTCACTTCCCTTTCTAGCAAGGGGATTTGAGAATAGAGAGTAATATAAATAATTAATGTAACAGTGACTGGAGCATAGAGAGTATTCAAGTGTTGTACAAATGAATTATAAAAATGATCACTTTTTTCATATTTAGTAACATACAAGAAAACTTCTCTATTGACATAGAAAGACATCTCAGGGAACTATTTGTACTCAGTTGCTAATTCTTTGCTATTCATAAGAAAGAAATTGGATACTGTTCAGTGGAGTCAAAGATGACAAATACTGTAATGAATAGTTATATATATAGTATTATCTTGCAAAGTAGCTATTTCATAGTAAGACAGACATGCTTTGAGACATATTAATAGAGTTTTTGTTGTTGTTGTTTTTTCTTTTCTTTCAGTTTCTAAGTTTGTCAGTAGCAGTGAGCCCTGAATTCAGTTAGAAGTGTACCATGGCAGTGAGGTTGGAACCAATGTAATGTGTTCAACTTCATTTAATGAGCATTGAAAGATATGGTAGATGAAGACCTTAAATGTCTTCCTACGAAACATTGCAAAGTGGATTTAGTTTTTTCTTCAGATTTTCTTAGAGTAAACCAGGAGCAAAATTCCAAAGGCAATGCCATAAAACCTCTTCGGTGAGAGGCCTAGGCAGTTTGGCATAAATACACTAATATCCTGGTATATTAAATCTAGAATGTTCCTGCATCTTTGGAATAATAATTAATATGCTTTGTTAGATAAATATACCAGAGCCCTTCAAACTCTGTGCCATATATGCCATTTTTATTGGAGAGACTTCTGAGGAAAATTGAGCCTATAGCATAAAGATTCCATGTGGCTGATAAGTAGCATGTCCATAGGCTTTAAGAGTCAGTCACCAGACCAAGGGGTGACACACCATTATAAAAATTAGATGCTTATACAAAACTTTAATTAAACATTCAGCCATTCATCCCTCTGTACAGAGTATGTTCTGTGGTAGGATTGCTAGATTTAGCATATACAAATACAAGATGCTCAGTTAAATTTTAATTGCAAATAAAAAATGAATAATTTCTTAGTATAGGTATCTCCCATGCAATATTTGGGACATACTTATATTAAAACAAGTAAAGTTTTACCTGAAAATCAAATTTAACCAGGTACCCCTATATTTTATCTGGCAAACCTATACTGAAACTTCTAGGGGGCAGACCAGGACGGGCATCATTTCTGCCACAATACCAGTAATGCCTCAGAGAAAATGAACTTCCCTCAGACTTTATATTTCTTTAAGTTTATAAATGTACATTTCTTTTTCTAATTCAATTCTTTCAGCAAATATTTATTGAGTGCCTACTTGATGTAAGCAATCCCGCTAGGTGCTTGATACTGAACAAATGGAATCTGCCTTCAGGGAGAAAGCAGTTTAGCTAGGAGACAGATAATTAAAGTCGAAAACCAACAACATGAAGGGGAGAAAGGTGTTATGAAATAATAGAAGGGTAATGTGAGAGAAAGAGAGGAGGATCATCTTTAAATAGAGAGGCCAGGGAAAATCAATCTGAGATGATACATTTTGAGCTGAGGACTGAAGATTGAGAATGATCTGAGGTAATCATGACAAAAGCTGAGGTAAGAGCTTTCTAGGGAGTGTGAGTCGAATAATAACACCCCAGATCAAGAAAGGACTTGACCTAGAGTGTAAAGGAACATAGTGAAAACTTTTGAACTTTTGTAGTTGAATCATATAGGTCCTTGCAAGTCAGAGTAAGAGGCTCAATTTTATTTTCTTCTTCCTCCTCCTCGTCCCCCTCCTCTCCCTCCCCCCCCTTCTCCTCTCCCTTCTCCCCTCCTCCTCCTCTTTCTTCTTTTATTTGTTAATAGGAAAGCAATTGGATGGCTTCAAGCAGAAAAATAACATACTTTGCTTTATATTTTTAGAAGATGAGCCTGGTTAACAAAGAATAGTGGCAGAAGAGCAAGAATATGAACTAGGAAACAAGATAACACTGCAATAATCTAGGGAAGGTGGCGTTGGGAGCTGGTGGTGGTAGAATTGAGAAATGAGGGTGGTAACATTTAAAATGTCAAAAAATAGATATATGTAAGGTTGGCTTTGGAATTAGGTATGAAGGCATGTCGACTTGCTAAGAATTTATTTGTTGGGTGATACAGAAAATGAGAATGAAGGATTACTCAGCATTTTAGCTAGGAGTAGCGGCAGTGCATTTACTCAGAGAAGGAAGTCATGGGAAGAAGGGGTTTGTGAAGTAAAATCCAATGCTAGTGATCATTAGTGACAGACAGACTTGTCACTGTGGTAGGTATCCAGGTTATTTCTTGGTTGATTCCTAGAATGAAGTAGTCTGACATTTCCATCTGATAGTCAAAACAACTAATTTTATTTAACTTTTTTTTTCTTGCCAACTAGAAGACTAATTATCTGTGGAAAGTTTGGTTTACAATGGAAATATCTAAGAGTTGACTTTCCCTTAGTTTCCAGAAACATGCAGCATGTTTATTTAGGCAGTCCATGGTACTCTAAAAAAAGAGCATTGGGGTAGCTATGAATATATTGTGAAAAACCAGGTTCTCTCAGTTAGGAGATAAAGACTGTGAATTATTTGAGTTTGAATAACTAGACTATTTATATTACACTAATACCTTTTCTGAATTATTTGACTGGAACTCTTAGATCAAATCTCATACATTATAAATCTGTACTGATAACACCAGTGTCATTTCCAACTTATTGGACTAAAAGTTATCATCATAATAATTCAGGGAATGCTCTATAACCATAAATATTGAGAAATAGTAGTGTCGTTCCAAACATCTATATATAGTTGAAATATCCTTCTAATGGTGACAGATAATCATAATTGAACTTCATTATTAGCCATCCATCTTTCATGTACATTTGCTAATTTGGTTTCCTAATAAATTTTTGCCTAATATCAATGTAGTCTTTAGAAAAATATTGAATCTAGAGTTCTTGTATTAAAATGTAAATGGTTATTTGACACCTTTATGATAATGCAACATATAATACTGAACAAAATACAAGTAAGATATTTAGAGGAGGAAAATATTAACATATTAAAGACAGTTTTTATGTAAGAATATTTTAAAATACATTTTTTACAATTTTACTTTCCATGAAGAATGTTTGAAATTTTATATATTAAATATATATTTATTATTTTTGTGGTAAATACTTTGCAAAATGAAAATATTATACATTTTATTTTACAGGTTGCATATAATCATAAAATTATACTAAACTGGAGTTTTGTTAAATAGGCTGATCACATGATATATTTTTCTTTACGTAGCTACATTTATCTGTACTAGTTACTCATGATAATTGCTGTACTAGTTAACTCATGACTCAGGGTTATAGAACTGTTTGTTGATGGAAAAATAAAAAACAAACAACAAAATAAACCACAACACATATTAGAAATTAAAATCCTCCAACATCATCTATTACAAACAAAAAGTGCATCTAAATAGAAATGTCTAGCCTATATTCAATAGCAATGCTTATTTCCTTAGGATATTTCCAATCATTTTATAGACCCAACCAACTTTAATGTATTCTGAAAAGAAAATGCCAACCATATTTTAAAAAGAAAGACTTAGGGAGACTATATTGTAGGAACTGTTGTGAAAATTATCTTCCAAATTTTTTTTAAAGAAATCTTTAGTTTCAGCAAAAGCACAGATGAAAGTCATGTGCTGAGCCTGTGTTTACCAGTTCAGTGTTAGTAATTTATATTCTACAAATAAATAAAGCCCTATTTATTATTATTATTTTTTGTAACTACTGCAACTGCTTTCTAAATATCAGCTAAATGCTTAAAGTTTTCACCTCTCATATATCTTGGACTCAAAATCCATATTTACTCATCATGTTTCTAAATGGCTTTACAGAATGTCTAGAAACTTACTATTATATGTGTCATTGGATCATCATAAACAATTTTAGAAATATTTATTAATTAGATTTACCAAATGCCTCCAAAATGCTAACCATTTCAAGAGAACAGCAACAGCAACTAATAATAATAAGTGAATAATAGAGCTGTTTATTTCATATTCTTTTTCTATCAAAATTCTTTATCATATATTGCATATATATTTACAGTAAAAAAAATCTGATGAATTAAAAACTAAAGTCAATAAAGTGAAAGGAACCATGTATTACATTAATTTTTATAGAACAGCTATTTTGTAAAAAGTAATGCAATGTTAACATATACTCCTTCCTTCCTTCCTTCCTGCCTGCCTGCCTTCCTTCCTTCCTGCCTTCCTTACTGCCTGCCTGCCTGCCTGCTTTACAAAACTGAATGGACGCTGTCCTCAGATGAAATGAATTTCACTCCATTTTTCTTGTCATATTGACTGTTACAGCTTTTGATATGGGATAATATTACTGATAGGAAAGTTTATAAAACAAAAGCATAAATGGCATAAACTTTGTGAAAACATTTTATAAATGTTTATATTTGATTTTAGATTTAATAGAAATTAAGCTCTAATAATGTCAATGCTTTAAAATAAAAATGAAAATCAGCCTTTTGCGTCAGATTAATTTAAACATAAGAATATTAACAAATCAGTTATATAATAAAAGGTGATTTAATGTTGTTTTCATGATATGATAATAAATAATTCATATAAAATTTTTCTCACCAAAGCAGCTAGTCTGCTTAATTACTTCATCTCTATTTTCATTTCTAATAGCACAGTTACAACCCTGAATTTGGTTAGTACCCTTGATTTTTTTTTTGAAAAAGAAAAAGAGAGCATGCTGGTTCAGGTTATGGCAAATATAATCAGCACTGCTTTCTTTTAATTTCAATCTAAAAATTTAGACATATTAAGGTAATTTTTGATCACTGTATTTCCCTATATAGTTTTTAGTTAGATGAACTGTTCCTTCAGCTCAGCAAAACTATAATTTTCTAAGTTCTTGCCAGAAACAGACATTTTCTATGAAAGAAATTTAGCAAAAGACAGTACTATACGTTAAGTCCATACTGTAAACCAGACACTGAGATTGAAAGAGATGAATTAGATGTATTTGCTAACCTCATACTCTAGGATTTCCAATTCTATTTTTAGAATGTGTTAAGATGTATATTCTATCTTCATCTGCATTATATCATGCAAAGTTTTTCCTGATCTTGCATGATTTAACAGAAGTAGAAATCACTTAAAAATAATAGCATTAGAATTACATCATCCCCAAATGATATATTTTTAATATTTTAAATATTTATTTTAAAAGGATTAACTGTTCTCACTACCTATGAAATGGTCCACTTATGTTTGGACCTCAGGCTTGAAGAGACTGGACATTATGGCAGTTTTTCAATGTCAGATATTCGCAAATAGCAGGGTGAAATTTTTTCAAAAATGTGGTGTCTAGGTTACAAATATTTACTGCTTGTCCTAGAATTGCTGAGATGAGATTCAGAGGTGAACTATCATAATCTTTGAATGTCGCTCATGCCAGAGGGGCTTCCATACAGAGTCTGGTAATTTTCAGTGCTTTCAGAGGTGTCTCTGAGTTCTTAAGCAATAGTTTCATAAAATTAAGGTTTAACATTTCTTTTGTGTCTAATGAATTTAAGATTAAGAGCATTTATGTCTTAAATAGAAATAATTATTACTAGCTTTAACTTGATATTTTTACATGGCTACTTGGAAAAGCATACTAATGGCAGTTGCTGACTGTGTAATTAAATTAATGTTTTCTGATCATTTCTTGATATATTTCTCAGACTATATATTTGAAAGCTGTGTGCAATTATGTTTACCTGAAACAGACTGAGTTTCTCACCTAGATTCCTCTTTCCTTCTGTTCATCAATGGCTTTGCCTTAAGAAACTTTTTTTGGCATAAAAATACTAACCAGAAATTCCAGTCAATTCTAAAATGACGTTCTCCCAGCATGCTATTGGTGTTAAGTGTAATTAATCCCAATAGCTGTTGTCTTCTTTTATTTGCTACATTTGTCAAAGAGCCATTCTCATAGCTTCAGCTGATTGTTGTATATCTGAACTGTTTTATTCAAATTAGAAAGGGTATTCACTTCTTTATAGAAATAAATATCTCTGCTTATTATGTGTCATTTTCATGAGGAACACGTGATTATTTTACAGTGAATTTTGCATATGCAGATATAAGACATCATGGATTGACTTCAGTGTAAACTCTAGTTTCAGACATAACCCCAGAAAGCAGCACAGTGTCTCTGCAGAGGGAGCACTCATCTGTTGTTTTAGTTTTCTATTGATATGTAAGAAAGCAGATTTAAAATTTATTGTTTAAAAGAAAAACAATATATTATTCCTATAATTCTGTTGCTGGATTGGGAATTTTTCCCTTTCATTGTCAACTGAGACCCTGGAGTGCCTAGAAAGTCCCGAATGACCTCACTTAGATGCCTGACCATTGGTGCCACTGCCCTCTGAGAGATCAGCTGGAGATTTTGGGCAAGGGCTTTATCTGTCCTTCACATCGGCTTCTCCTCGTCACTACTAGGCCTTCCTCACAGAATAAGGGTTACCGTCCTACATGGACTGTTCCAATGGGTGATGCAAAAGTCTATGTCTCTCTCAGACTAGACCTCAAAGTTACACAGATTCACTCTTACCTCGTACAATTTTTCAAAAGAGTTTGTGGGATGAGATCATAGTCAAGTAGGTAAATCTATTTTACCTACCATTGACTGTGAATAAGTACAACTTATTTATTGAGGAAATGTTAATTAATTACTTGCTATGTAGAAGATCTCAAAAATGTTGAGTGCTTAATGAGGAGTTTTTGCCCATTTAAACAGTCATTAATTGATTAATGGTTAATCATTAATCATAAATACTCATTAGTTCTTTGCCTTGTTTCACAAAAGATTAAGATATTTATTGTGGTTTATGATAAAACACTCCAAAAAATATCATAGAGAAAGCAACACAAAATAGGAAGCCATCATCCTAGAAAGAAGGAAGAGGGTCGTGAAGAGATTTGTGTACATGGCATTATGTCTCAGATTTCAAACTGAAGCAAAGCAATATGAAATTCAGGAACATTTTTTAAATATAAAGCTATCAGTGTGATATATTTCAGAAGTGTGTGGTGTGTGTATGCATGTGTGTTTTAAAGGAATGTTGTGATATTCTGCACCATGCCAAGTACATGAAATTGTCATTTTTCTTTCTCATTTTTTTTCTGTTGTAGCGTACTTCAGCATCAATGTTGTTGAAAACAAGCTGTATTCTCAAACCTAGCTTACCGATACAACCATACTTTTCCACATTAGAAAAGAGCATGCTTGAATTACACTTGTAAAAATAAAAACTCAGTTTTGCATGCCTTTCCCTAGATATTTTCCCTAGTCTTGAGTTTCAGTTAAATAAGGACATGTGCTCATAGGAGAAACAATACTTTCAACTTAAGTTCTAATTTTATATCACCTTTAATACGACACAAATATAGAGTTTCTTCTGTAAAGAGGTAGTTGCCGAATGTGTCTTTACAGAATCACCACTTTGTAGTACATAATATCAGCATTTTATGCAAGCAAAGCCTATTCTGTTCTCATCTTACAGGGTTTATTACTATGAGAAGTGGAATAAGCAATGTTGAGGCAGAATAATATAATTTACAATAGCTAATGTTATCACACTCACCAAAACCTTATTGAGTGCTTGCTGTGTGCGCTGCAATAATAAAAATAAAATAACTCTCTTGAAATATGCATTTTATGAATGTACTGATGACAGATAGCCACACACCTTTTGTAGGACAACTGCTCTCCAAGTAGGCCATTCCTATCTTTGCGCCTATACTTTCTAAAACTTCTACCAAATGCCTTTCTCCACAATCATTCAGGACCTGGCTATTCATCCCTCAGTCAGGTCTTTATTGAAATGTTTCCTTCTTTGTGACAGACCCCTCAGTCTTTGAATTTATTTTTTATTGTCTTCCTATTTTTTCCCCCACACAACATTTATCACCACCAGACAGATCATGTATTGTATTAATTTATCAGCCTGCTGTCTGTCTTCCTGCCACATAAGATGAAATCTCTGACCGCAAGGAATAGTCTTTAGTTTCGTGTTGTTTATTACTACATCTGCAGAATCTAGAGAAGCTACTGATGCATAGTAATCACCTAGTATTATTTTTGAAAGAACAAACAAATAATTATTGAAGAAATAATTAATCAGCATTAATACTAATAAAATAGTTAACAAATCAATTTTAACTAGTGTTGATATATACCTTTCCATGTTGATTCTCATAGAGGATTATTTAGTAACTTTATGACAATGTTAAATTCCCCAACAGCAGTAGGAAATATGTATTAGTTTCCACATTGACACATCTCACTAAATGGAAAATGCAAGTGTCTTTAACAGAAAGTCTCTGAACAATATAAAACTATTTTAACGTTGGTTTAAGATTAAATGTGGTTATTATTTATGCAGTAAACCCAGAATATGTATTTTCTGATGAAACAAATTTCTTTAGTTTTACTTTGAACTTGAGTTACAAAGATAGGAGCTTCAACTTTGATATTCATCTCCATTATACAGGCTACTGATGTGTTTCATGGTCCTGAATAACATCTATAAATACTGTCATGTGTCTGTGTTATCATTTCCATTAGTCTTTTGCTCTAGTTGAATTGGCTTTGATAAAATTTGTATTAGCCATCTTCACCAACCCAATTTTATTTTAGCTGTTCAATTTAGAATGTTACTTCCCATACAATTGTTATCATACCTCAATGTACTGGAAAGCCAATATCTTGGTAAAATATACTTTAGTTATGATTTTGACAGATATTGGCACTTGACAACTTGACATTTTGGGCCATATTATTCCTACTAAGATGTATGTATGCCTTGTCCAAATCATTTTAGTCACTTGCTCAAGATGTTCTATGAAATATTTGCTCTTCTGTGAGATAAAAGAGTCTAGAAAAAGTAAGATAATTTTGTAATAATCTTTAAAACCAAATTTTGAAAATGTACTTTTACAGTGTTTGCATTAAATAATGCAATACAGATGATAAATCATTCAACCAGCATTAACTATGCATATATGTTCCATGATACACTCGGTGCTATAGATAGGGTACGGTAATGAGTAACAGCAGTTCTTGAGAAATTAGTGTACCGTAGGCACTGTGCTAAGGACTTTATATAAATGACTTTATGTTGTCTGTGCTACACATTGTAAGGCAGGCATTAATATATCATTTCCATGTTGCAGAAGAAGAAACTCAGGGACAACAAGGTTAAAAAAATTAATTGCCTGGGTCATGCAACTGATACATTATGAAGCCAGAATTAAAATGCTTGTGGTTTGACTTTAGAAGCCAGTCTCTTAATCCCAATGTTACGCTGCCTCCCACATAACTGTGAATAACAGAGACACTGCAGATAGTGTCTGTGAGAGAGAGAAACAAACAGATCTCCCTACTGTGCCGTGAGTTGTATGGGAATGGTAAGTAAGGGATGCCATGAGAAAACATTAGAGAGACCAACTCAACCAGCTTTGGGAGATAAGGACATGAGGAAATGGTGAGAGGAGAGACCTTGTTTATCTTTTTACTGTTATATTCCCCAACCTGGCCATGACAGTGCTTGGCAGGAGAATGCACTAAACGGATGTTGGTGAGATAGGAAATTAATCAGGTGTGACTTCTAAGCAAAATCTTAAAAACACCAAAATATGAAATCCTGAGAATTCTTCTTGAGAAATTCATATGGTTCAAATATAAAAGAATCTGAGAGTACATGTTTTAAGCCTCATTATATTCTTAATCTACTGTATTTAAAAGAATACCACAATCTTCCTGAACCAAGAAGACTTAGGTGAAAGTCCAGTTTACTATAGAGTGTAAATTAGAAAAAGTTAAATAAAAACAACAAAAACTAAATCCCCCAATGTTATAACCCCACATTTTAATTTAATGTTTTAGCAGTTGGTGCATGTAGTCAGATAGAATTAAATACTGATGAATAAATTTTAATCACTAAATTTTTATCAGTTTGCAATAATAATAGGAACTTATGAGAGTATTTACTAGCTAAAATTTCAAAATATGATAAAAGAGAAAAATATTTATTAATACATATGTTCATATATATCCATAAAAATGTTACAAGGGGAATGTGCTTAGACTTTAGAGGGGTTTAATATTATTGTACAACTTTTGTTTTTTATATAAAATGCTTTCAAGAGTGGTAATTTAGTTTATTGAGGTAATATAATTGACAAAATCATACAGTAGAGGTTAGAGAATTTGTGGAAAAGGAATAAAACCAAAGAATCAGTTTCAGTGAAAACATGGAAAATGCTAATGACTTAATATGCTAAGGGAATGCTTTAAAGTTGGGGGTTGTAAAGAAATGAAGAAGAAAAAGAAAAAAAAAACTCAGAAAGTAATTCTTTCTATACTGACTTCAAATTGTACTTGAACTTTCTCTGCTTTAACTATGGGATAGATTTTGGCACTTTCAAAGCTGATGGCATCATACAGTGTTTCTCAGAATGGGTTGCTTCTTAGAATTACCATGTGAATGCTTAAAAATCTGATGCCCGAGCTCCCCCTACAGATAAAGATTTAATTGCTACTGGATGAGGACCTGGTCATGAATACATTTTTTTTAAGCTACGCAGGTGATTCCAATGCACAACCATTGTTGATAACAACTAATCCAGGTTCTCTATAGCAAATTAAAATCAGGATGCTTATCTGTTAGGAAGAGTTAATGTTCAAATAAGTGTTTCTATATCAGGTTCAAGTTTGTTGCCAGATTTCCATTCTAGTGAATCCCTAGAGTATTAATATTGAAATAAATTGCTTCTTGTTCCCAATAAACTTCTGTTAAAATGAATCAACACTGAGAAGCTTAGGCAGTTTCTAGGAAGAGAAAATGAGATGTATTGTTTTGGAAACTGTTCACCAAATACTGTCATTTTAGTAGTTCTATAGCCTATTTCTACAAAAAAAGCTTATAATTTGGAGTGGGAGGGTTAGCTGTAAATAGACTGCATTTATAGATGCAGTTGTCAGAGGTGATAGAGGAGGCAGCTCTAATTTAGTCAATGTGGACAAATGACACTGTATTCTCATATGCAAATTAATGATGCACTTTCCAGAAATTTGATAGTACCACAAAGCAAGTTAAAATGACAATTTAATCTCCTACAGTTATGAAATAAATTCTAACATTTAACACACTCTTACATATACAGATATTCACTGTTAGTGTTCTGGTTTTTTTAGATTATTCATCAAATCTGTAAGAATGCCTGTCTAAAAATTATGTTTATCCAGTGTGATGTGATTTTTGTTCTTTGTGCTGTTACTTTGAAGACTAGTGGGCAATTAGTTAAGACTCACGTTGGAGGGTCTTCAAACTCATGTGGCATGTGACCATGAGCCATTTTCTTTTCAGGAAACAGCTTCGTCGTTAACTAACTTGCTATGATACTCAATGTCAAGCATGTCTACTTTGACTCTTAAACTTGCAGTCTTCCAGAATTCTGATTATTTAGTTGTAAAAAAGTTACCTTTTCTTTTACTAATCCTTTATGGAAAATAATTATCAAAGTTTATTATTTGCTTTTAACTTTAAAACTTTGCTGTGTAACTTTGGAAATTGTTTGGACACATCTTTCAAAGCTTTACTTGAGTTGTACTTTCCTACTCTTACATGATTTTGCAATAGAAATGAAAAATATATGATCATAACAGTGCTAATTCAATTTGCCCCAAATTGGAAATTGTGTGATTGCTTTCAGTATTAAAATGGATAAATACATTGTGGTATATTCACACATGAATTACTATACAGCAAAGATAATTAATATCTAAAGTTATATGCAAAATAGTGGGTAATTTTCAATATATCATGTTGAAGAAAAAGAATGAAAAGTAAAATATCACATAATATATGGTTTCATGATATGCAGTAAAAATGTAGCCAAAACTATTATATTACTTTAGAAAACAGGATAGTGATAGTTGGGGGCCAGGACAGGGTGAGAAAGCAGGTTGCAACATAATAACTACAAGACAATACAAAAGGTGCTTCTGGGACACTAATATAATTCTTTTTCTTGATATTGATTCTAGTTATTTTCAGTTTGTGAAAATTTATGGAGTAGTAACTTTACAATGCATGCATTTTTCTCCATACTATATACCTTAATAAAACAGTACAAGAAAAAATTCAAAATTTTTTCAGAACCTGAGCTGCAGCTGTAAACGTACTAAACATCAGGTTATCTATTTTCTTTTTTTGACATTTTCTTAAAAGTAAATACACACCCAAAAAAGTGGAATTCGTAATTAGTGCAAAGGGCAGAACACATTTCTAAATGTTAAACCATCAATATTTGCCTAAGTCAAAAATTAACTACTCCTTTACTTTTATGTTTATACTATTTGAACTAACAGTGGTAGTTTTAGTCACTTATGTGTCCCCACACGAGACCTAGAATTTACTCTAGAACGGCCATTGTTCTACTTTTTCCAGCTAATAGGTTTCTTAAACTTTTGAACTTATGTGTCTTATGTACAAACTAAATGAGGTTTAAACTATACTTCAGGGAAAGAAAATACATAGATTTTTTAAAAGGCTAAAAAGTGAGAATGAAGGTAGTTGGTATAGGAGAAAACTGACTTTTCTTGAAAATTAGTGTGAATTACGGAAAATAAGTTAACTTTGGAGAAATTCCTGTGCTTACTTTTGTTTCGATTTTATTGTCTACTTAGTAACTAGTTTAGATAGTTTTTATATTATATGATCAAGAGATTATAAAAGTTAATAAATGGAAATTGAGATTATCACAATTTAGAAATCATTACTATGAGGAAATAAATTTGTTTCTGTTTTTTTAAAGGTAGTATTATCACCGTCTTTTAAAAGGGTAAAACATACTAATTAATTCAAGTCGAGTTATTACTTGCTTCTCATGCATCATGGAATTGTCTATTTGTTTGTAGTCTGCACAGTTGCTCAGAAGTAAGTTAATCCTAGGAATGCCTATTGTCTTTTTGAAGATACATGTGACAGCCTTATAAAGACATAGTACCATTTAATTTTTTTTTTTTTTTCCTTTTTTGTCTTTTTTACTGACCGGTAACGGGATCGCGACCCTTGGTGTCGCGCCTGTACCGGGGACTGGCAACGGGATCGCAATCCTCGGTGTTGCTTCCGCACCGCACTCAGCCAGTGAGTGGGAACCGGTCTCCACATAGGATCTGAACCCTCGGCGGGAGCGCCGCAGGGCTCCCAAGCGGCGCATTCTCCAGTGCGCCACCGGGCTGGCCCCGTACCGTTTAATTTTTAAGAACAAGTGACAATTGAAGAGATTCTTTAGTGTGATAATTAAGCACATAAAAAATATTATGATTAGAAACTTCTGGTTTCAGTGTCTTTGCTGGAAATTCAGCTATTTCTATTGTCTCAAATATACAATAATTCCTGTATTATAATTTATTCCAATATTTTTTTAGGAGTTAGTAATATAACATTCTTAGGAATGTGTGTGTGTGCGCAAATTACTAACATAACTGACGTTTTAAAAATAAATTTTAAATACCATTAAAATATATATATATTTAAGTCACACCTATTTACTTGAAATATTTATGAAAGTTTTGACTGTGTTTCAAGTCATTATGATGAAAGGAAGCTGAGCTCAATCAAGTCTTCTTTTTATGTTCCTTACCTTATTTTTCCCTCAGCTCTTTCCTATTTAGATGCTTCAGAAGAAAACCTTACATTTTGTATTGAATACTTATTGTAAAGTAATAAAATTTGCTCTGGCTTTTACTTCTAAAAGTTGTCTTCAACAAAAATCTATTTCAAGAATTATCGCTTTAAGAAAAGTTTGCACACACTCTGTTTTAAAAGTACATCAGCAGAACTACATGGATAATATTTGAATAGGATTTCTGCAATATTATCCCATTATTCTCGAACCAACCAGGTTGAATAACTAGCTATGATTGGGGTGAGAGGAACATGGTTTATTATTAATTGCTCTGAAAATGAGGAAGCATTGTATCAGATATGGTTGAATTTTTGTAAGAGTTAAAATTGATTAAATATTGGTACAAGTCTGCAGATGATGTACCCTTAAGGATAGTTATGTAAACAATAAATAATATATGTTATGAATGTAATAATTTTCAGTTTGCCATGAGTTTATCATTTTTTCACTCTTATTATCCGCAAATGCGTTGTTTTTTAGAGAGGCTTTAAGGAGTAGGCAAAACAAATTATTATTATTAGTCCCATTGTAAGGAGAAGTGAATTATGACACAGCTGGGTTGCATAACTTTTTGAAGGTCACAAGGGTAATAGTTGTTTAAGGACCAGTATTTGTGTCTTCTAATTTTTTTGTCTCTATTTCTCCAAAGAACTTAAAACCTGTACCAAATTTGGCCAGGAGTTTATAAAACATTATGGCTGTTAAAAAAAAAAATGTATCAAGTTTACATTTGAAATTAGCCCAATACCTATATATATATATATAAGAATTTTTTTTTTCTGAATTCTGTGACATCTAATGAAACTTACAATTTTAGGAATAATTTCACCTTCATAAAATTTAAAAAAATACGTAAGACAAGTACTATCTAATACTGCGAATATATGAGAAACTACATAAATACTGTTTTCCATCTGTACGAAATAACAATACATGTGAACTTCAAGAAATCATATTGTAAGAATTTTGAATATATATCTCTAGTAGAAGTTTATAATGTGAAAATTATTATTACTTGGTCCTAAAACATGATTTATCTAAGTAAACATGACTTCTTACATTTTAAATCCCTTCATATTTAAAAGATTATCCATGTGATAATTAAGAATAAGGCTTATGACTTAGTATATCTTCTAAGATCAGTTGACAAAAAAGGGGCAGAAATACCATTTTCTGTGAAATGCCTACCTAGAAACAAAAATGTAGGTGAGTTGACTGTTTTATTCCAAAATATACAAATTGTTTCTCTTTGATTTTAAAAAAATAAAGTTTGTAAAGGGAAATAAAATTGTAAATGTCTCCTTTTTATAAATCTAAGTATGTAATACCTACAAATTTTTTGTATGCATTGAACACTATTTTATTTTAGCTGGTAACATCATTTTAAAATTACATTTATTACCTCAAATAGTCATTTTGTACTACATATCTTTATAATACTTATTTCCTGATGAGATATGACTTCCAACCCATATTGTACTCCTGTGACAAAACAAAAAGAAAATTCTATAGTAATCAATTATATTTTGGAAAACTTTCATCTCATCCCCAGTAATATGTAGGCTGTGGAATATGGATGTCATTTTAAAGTAAAAAAAAAATAAATTAATTAATTATTTTAAGCCAAATATAACTATTATATGACATAGACCAAGCAAAGAGAGGTCATGACCCAAGTAGTTCTAGTTACTAAAACTTTATCCCTTCTTTGGGATTACAGCGTTTGAGTTTGTATAAATTGTCGTACCTTGGGTATTCATTAAACCTGACTCACTACTGAATGAGCACATTAGTGAGATAACACATCAAATTGTATTGAGACTTGAAATCTATAGGGGAAATTATATTAGCAAGGGTCAGATAGACAGTATCTCTGAACTTCTAGACTGAAAACTTTATAAAAATATATTTCAAGATAATTTCATTATACCTTAAAATAAATGCATGTGAGATACACATAATTTTCACTATGTCATTAAGAATAAATATTTCTGCAAAGAATGGAGGATATTTATTTATTTTATTAGTTCTGAGTGCTTTACAGGTTAAAGTAAAGTGATTTTAACTTTTCACAGCTTGGTTATGAGTGATTTACGTAGCCCTCTCCACCTTTTTTTTTTTTTTTCTATAATGTCAAAATCACATGTTTGAAGTAGAACAAGTTGATTTTCCATAAGGAAATACTAGTACAGGACTGAGGAATTAAGCACTAAACTGATAATGAAAAAAAATTGGCAATATACGAAGAAGATAACTCTTCAAATACATATTAACAGCCAGTAACAGCTGTTGATAGACAAAAAATACTTGTGGGTTTTAGGAAATATTCACTAGTGTATGAAAATCAGAAAAAAAATTGGAGATAATTTTCTTCATGTCCAATGATAGTATAATTACTACCCATGAAATTTCTTTAATAAGTATGTTTAAAAATTTTTAAAAAGGTTATTAAATAGGAGAAATAGAGAAATTAAAACTGGCTGTGGTTTAAAATAACCCTAATATTCTCATTCATTGTGTTTGTCTCTAAAGGAAACTTTTATTAAAAATAAAGCAGGATATAATTCTGAGTAGAGATGCCCCATGAATAGTCAGCAAGACTTTGAATTAAACAAGTGTTTAATAAATAATTTTATTTGAAACCTTGGACTTCCATGTCATGAAGTACTCACATTTATAGACATTGCCAGTGGCAAAAGTAAATAATGCCAGTGAACTGCAGGAAAGGACAGAGCTAATTACATCTTATGGATCCTGTGGATCACAAGAGAACCATGACAAGAGTTGCAAATGGTTCTGTCTATTTAAAAAAACAAAAGCATATAAAAAGCCAGATACATTCAATGTGCCTTGAGTAGTAGTTAAAAAAAAAAAAAACCTTCAAACTACAGAACCTTTTCTGCAAGTGCAGTTTGATGTAGGGCCCCATCAAACACAAAATACAAAAGCAGAACTGATTAAAACGGGGCAGGTGTCTTGGAAACCAGCCCGGAAACTTATGAAAACCCTCCAGGGATCCCAAGCATTCAGCAGAAAACATGTGCATTTTACATTATACAATGTTAGAACCAATAGAACTTCTACTTTTATCTAGTTTCACTCCTTTTTTGCACATATGAGATATTAAAATTCATCAGTTTGGGGGTTTGCCTTTAATCCCACAGAAAGTAGTCAGAAATTATGTCTTTTGAAAACAAGAGCGATCAAAAGTATTAAAACCATTCAGTTCTTAAAATTTTGTTCAATTGGTCTCTATTTGAACAGCAATTTCATTTTAAAAAGTGATTTTAAATATATTATAAAAATAAGAATATAAATGTCATCTCTTAAAGAGTGGCCTTGAAGTAATAATGGCTGAAAATATAAAACAACTTTATTTCTAGATAAGATTTAAAAATTATGTGAATGAGTGTGTCAAGGATTAGTAATTGGATATTAAAATGTCCAGACTTGACTGTGGCAAGATTTAGAAGATATCATAATCCAAAGTTAATCAAGATTCATATTTTCATAAGTTATTTTAAACCTGATTACTTTTGGATTACACATGAATACTCACCCACTAGAGATTATGAAAATGTTGAATTGTTGAATACTGTTTTGCAAGGGTATTTTTGAAGTACATTTCTTTGGAGAAAACTGCTGGGAATTTACTGCATTCTGTCCAAAGGCAAGGATGTTAGTTTATGCGCTTGTTTTCTCTGGTCAGCCTTTAAGGAGACTACTTACAGATCTCAATATATGTCTCCTGTGGTCTGAGAGACACAGAAAACGGTGTCTGTCTAGTCCCTGAGTAGTCTTTAGGAAGGGAGATGGTCCAGCTGGTTGTATTGGTCAGGAAACACAAAACAGTAGCTGCTAAACAATGGTCATTCTCAATTTCTGGATTTTATCCAAGAGAAGATTGCATATGTGTTTACACTAACCAGATTTGGATCATGCACTGAGGAAGAAGGGGATTAATTTCGACTCCATCCAATTGGGCAATGAAGACTAATCAAACAGAAGCTGAAGAGAGACCATTGGATTCCTAGATGTTAAATCGTGAGCTCGCAAAAGTTACCACAAATGACAAGAGATCTCCAAATACCTTCATAATGTGCTATAAACAAATGAGTTCCTTATAAATATCTCCCAGTTCCAGGAAGCACAGGGCCCTCTTTGGACCTTACCAATCAAATAAGACTTTAGTTATTTTACCATTCTTATATACCCACCCTTCCACCCCGCCCCCATATCTTTTTATGGGGGGACAAGAGAACAAATTTCCTTACTAAACAAATTGAAATGAGGCAATGAGAGAAAAATAGATTTGCTTTTATGGTTAGACCTTCAGTCCTGCTTCTTCAGTGTTCTGGTTATAGACATAAGAATTTACCACTGGTGCTAACAATACATTTGGAAACAATATTAAGTCCACTCTCCTAGCTTAGATTATTAATCTTCCTAGCTGTCTTCCACTGACAGAATTCAGTGTGTATGTGTGTACTTGTTAAGAGTCTAGTTCAGGAAGTTAAGAGAAGTGACTCTGTAGTAAGCCTGCCTGGTATCTATTTCCAGTTCTATCATTTACTAATGGTGTGACCACAAGCAATTTACTTAACTTTTTGGTGACTTCATTTGCATACCTGTAAACTGGGCATAAGAATAGTACCTACCTGATAGGGCTTTTGCTAGGAATGAATGAGTCACACAATTCCCAGCATATGAAATATTTCATAAAAATATTATTGCTAATATTACTATAAATGAGAGTTCTGGTAAGCTGGATATCTTGTTACTGATAATGTTAGATCAAAGGTGATGTATATTTACATATTTATTAGACACTGTCAAACGACCCTCTAAAAGCTTTTTACAAATAATTTTCTTCTCTAGATTTAAAAGAAAAAGCTACTTATAAATGGAGGCCATGTGAAGGGAAACGTCAGGAGGTCCCTTTAGCAATGAATGATAGTTTATAGAGTCAGTGTCTTTGAAAGTTATTTGGGAAAAATATACAGAACAGGTGGACTGTCTGACCTGTTTGCCCTGTGAAAATTGGTATTTGAAATGACCTGATTTCCAACCTGAGAATTTTCAAAGTGACAAATTATGCTCATTTGGCTTGTAATGATGTTCTGATTATAGGCTATAAGACCAGTGATGGATTTCCTTGACTTTTTTTCTTAATGTTCTCAAATCCTGTTGTGACCTTTTTATACCCAAGCATGCAGAAATGTTTCTGGAAACAGCTAAAAGTTTTATAATTACATATTAAAATATATATTTATTTTCTTAGAATTAACTTGCATGCTTTATTTTAAATCAAACCTTTTATATGTGCCTTAATTTACTTATTAAAAAATACTATGTGATAAAAGCTGTTTTGAGTTACCTGATTTCTCTTGTTTTTAGTAGGATTGATGAAGCTCTGTGCATCAGAGAAACTTCATATATAGCTGTATAAAAGATATTAGCCCTTACTTGTTTTTATTAATTTTTTTTTCCTTTTTTTGTCTTTTTTCGTGACCGGCAACAGATCGCAACCCTCAGTGTC